>NW_010243766.1:0-85158 GCF_000690775.1 Eurypyga helias | reverse complement strand
GTACTGAGAGAGGACTTTTTACAAGTACAGGTAGTGATAGGACAAGGGGTAATGGGTATAAATTGAAATCAGGGAGGTTTAGATTAGATGTCAGGAAGAAATTCTTCACAGAGAGGGTAGTGAGGCACTGGAACAGGTTGCCCAGAGATATTGTGGATGCCCCATCCCTGGAAGTGTTCAAGGCCAGGCTGGATGTGGCTTTGAGCAACCTGGTCTAGTGCAAGGTGTCCCTGCCCATGGCAGGGGGGTTGGAACTAGATGACCTTTAAGGTCCCTTCCCACCCTAACCATTCTATGATTCTATGAAAAGAAAGTTCCTAGAAAAATCACCCTTTTGCTGCACCTCTCACACAGAAGGCAGCCTGCATAGAAAGAAGTTAAAGTTCAGACTCCAAGCATAAAAAGAAGCTGAAACTCATATTCAGAGCTATGTAAGAGTTTCATTTAACGGTAAACTTGCCAGAAAAGGAAAGAAAGAAGAAGAAAAGAAAAAAAAAGAAATCATCTTACAAGTGCCTATGCTGTGCTGCTGCACTCCTGGTATCTGAAACGTGAAGAAGAAATCTTAAAAGAGGTATTATTCATATATGGCACTCTGGGTTAACTGACTACAGATTATACACAGATTTCTGAAACGACTTCAACTAGGCTTTTTCTCTGGTAGGTGGTTAGATCCAAAGCAAAGGAAAGTACTGAAAACAGAGCATTCAAGTCACTTTTAGCCTTCAGAGAGGGAAATTGCATCATACAAGATCTCCAAGCCGGATCAGGATATTTAAAAAAAAAAAAAAAATACAAGGAGAAGAGTAGAGTATCATCTACAGTGACTTACAACCTTCAGTCAGGAGAACAGTTGCATTATCCAAGGCCATGGCCTTTGTTAGCAAGCAGAGGCTTTTCCTAACACTTGAACCTGATGACGTCTATACTAATAAAGCTTACATCCATAATGAAGCATGAACACTTCCTCTGGGAAAGGCCTGGAGCTATCACAAAGGACAACATGCTACTGTGACAAATTAAGAGTCTATTTCTCTCCCTTTGACTTTGATATCTACTTGGATGACATTTGCAGCACTGATGGGGACAACAGTACAGAAAGAAGAACCTTGATTAGTCTAGCCAGTAGAAAGTCACCTATTATCCTAGGAGACAAATCTGGAAATTTCTAATGAAACTAGACGCTGTCACTTCACCTCACACCTTAGGCTCACGGTGACCCCAACAAAACATACGCAGTGTATTTATTCAGACTAGCAGAACTATTGCTATAGGTGACACCTCCATCTGTTCTTCATAAGGCATTTCTCTCTGTGCTCACCGACTACTTGGTAAAAACAGCTGAAATGCCAGGCAGGCACTAGCAACCTCTCTCCACAGCGTACCAAACGTTTGACCTAGGACAAAACAGGTGGGTTAAGACAAAAACCTACATGTAGTTACAGAAATGTTACTGTTCTATGATCCGTATTCTCACAAAACTGTTTCCTCATAGCCTACATAAACCAGCCACCTCACGAACATTTGGGCCTTCCTGTTATTGTGTATTTTTCAGCATTTTGGCAGTGTGAGAAGAACCTAGACCGGCAGGGTATTTTAGGCTGAGACCTTTAAATCAGGTGCAGACTGAAATCAAAAGGTATCAGCGTCCCTAATTCCCACAGGCCTTTATGCAACTCTTTCCACCACTACTTCTTGAAGAAGTCATAAATTCAAATGAAGTTCACCAGTATGAAACAAGATAAAAAAAACCCCCAAAACATTGCAACAACCGCCCCAAAAAAAGAGAGTACCCATCTCTGAACTAAACTAGCCAAGCAAGTCAGTATCTTGAAGCCTTTCTGGGAGACTCCAGCTGGATTTAAAGCGATCGCTTTGTAGTGTCCATCTCGTACTGGAAGAAAAGGTATTCAGCAAGGTGCTAATCCAATGCAACACATAAACTAGCAGTTTATTTAAAACAAAACTTGATCCTTATTGGGAGCTGAGATATTTGAAGCACACACAAGTAAAACTAATTTAACCTTTGAAAAGTTATCTCTGGAGGGAAGAATAGAAATCCCTTTATAAGATTTTTAAGCACTGCAATTATTGACGAGGACTATATTACTTCAGTTTTCTCTGATCGGAAAAAAAGCAAAGCCACAGGAGACATCAGCAGCTGTCAGGCTGTTTTCCAACTGCAATGAGGTAGTTTACAGTGGGCTTGTGCCAGTCTCTTAAGACCCAGTTAAGAAGCCTTTTTAAAATGCCTTAAAAAGCCAACTCATACATTAATCAAGTTGAACCCTCATCCATACTTACTGCAATACATCAATTACCATGTCTTTTTTTTTTATTTTAATAAATTCCAGTTGACAGCAGACACCTTATTAAGGCTCACTAAAATGATACAATAAGTAAAAGGCTATTAATATTGCTTTTTTTCCCTGCTGCTATTGTCTTGCTGCACTGGTCTGCAAACAAATTCAGGCTGCATTACAATTAATGCCAATGGAACTCCTTCTAACGACTTCCAGCTTGCTAATTTTTTACGCTAATAATAAAAAAAAGGCATTGCTATGCAAGAACGGCCCCCTTTTATCATGCTCGCATGGCACACTAGAGAGCTTCTGCCATTGTTCACATGAAAGACAATTAAACCCAGGAACATCAAACCCAAAAATGACAATCTGCTAACCAGCACTGAGTATTGCTGAATTCTTTTCTCTATTTTCTGAACTGATAGAAAACAATTCTCCAAAGACACTTCCCTCCCCCATGCCCACCCTTTTCGGGGGGGAGGGGGAAGTTTGAAAAATACCCTCGCTGATTTATGCATCTCTGTTCAGAATTTATTAACTGTCTGGGGCCAATTTCCCTCTCGCATGCCTATTGCCTTCAGGTCTGAATTCTGGACACATTTCAAGAAATGCAACAATAATATTGTCCACGCAGTTTTGTATTTAATAATAAACACTTTTTTTTTCTCCCCCTGGTTCATGTTTTCTGAAACACAATATAAAATATCAACGGCAGGAGGATAAAGCTAGTGTGGTAACAAGTTTATTTCTCCCAGTCTTCTAGCGAGAAAGACGGAGAGCAGAAGGGGTCACAAGATTTGTTGAAAATTAAGTACATTTACAATGTTAGTTTAGAGTGAGTGTAACTTCTATTAAAGGTGTTTTCATCTGTGCCCTCTGTCATAGACCTTAGGACTCAGTTTTATAGCAATATTTTCAGCTTTTCACACTGGCATATATATATATTTTTTTTTAAATGTACTGTGTTTTCAACCACGTGTATTTATACAGAGACACAATATTACAGACATGGATAATTATGCTACTTTGTACCTCTGTAAGTGACTTTTGGACAAGTTTCAAGGCACTTCAGTATTCATTAATTTTCCACAAGATCTCTGAGGAGTAGGTGCTTTTATATCTGTTTTACAGGTATATAACCTAGGTGACAGAAAGGTTAAGCGATGTTTCTAAGACCATGACGCATCAGTAGTAGTAACAGAAGTACAGCCCCCAAAATCTAACCATCACCACGAAGATGCCACAGAAACTCTGACACCACTTCAGATCAGCGTAAAACTGAAGGGCATTCTCAAGATACATCCTTATCCAGGATCTTACTTGCCTAACTGCAAGGATGCCCATAAGTCCTGCTTGGCTTTTGTTCAACTCCAGCTGTCCTGATCAGAGCTACTTCCTTACAGGTACTTCTGTTAATGTCCCAAGAACTTGGGCCCCAGTCCAGTCACTTTATCCTATACCACAGCAAATAAGCATTTATTGCAAGAAATTCAAGAAATTAAAACCCCAATAAATAACCATTTTATATTCTGAAATATTCACGTTACTGGTAAGCCAGCAAGTGTCTGTTTGCGCACGTTACATACACGGTGTTTAGAAGTAATAAGTAACTTGGTGATTGCCACAGATTTGACAGGAGGAATGAGAGGCAAAGCTCTGGCTACAGGATACAGGTTTTATGAAGAAAGTCCAAATTACATTTACCACCAAATCATAGAATTATATTTCAATAACAGACCTTATAAATATGCAGAGGTAGAAGGAATTTATGGTTTTAGCAAGAAAATGGGAAAATCCCATGTACCTTTTGCCATACAAAAATTATTTCCTACCCCCTTAGGCTGAAGGGCATCAGGCCTTAAACCTGTCACTTGAGCAGGCCTGAAAATATTCAGGCCTCTGCTTCAGAACACGGAAGTTGCAGTAAATTCAACATTTGGGAGAAAAGAACATTTTTTGTGTTGTTGTTAAATAGCCACTGAGAGCTGTGGAGTGTTAAGAACATACCCCAGGAAAGATGGATTAGTAGGAAGTGACCAAAAGAGGCCATAAAATGTGCATTATAAATGCAATTCATCACATAACTGTGCAATTTGTCAAATGGATATTGTACCTTGCATAGTGTCTTTTGGGACAGAAGCAAAAGAAAAAGGCCTGGGAGATAACGGTTCTATTCCTGGCTCTGCTACTGGTTCTCTTTTTGACCTTGGGGAAGGCTTTTTAGCCAAAATATGTAGACCATTTCATACTTCTGTTATTGTGCATCCAACTTCATTTTGATTAGGCCCATAGTTGCACCTCTGAAATCGCAGTGTCCTGAAACCAAAGAACTAGCACACACCTGACACGAAAATCTGATTTTTCAGGTTTCTGTTAGCCTAGGGGCTGAAACTACATGTCTTCATGCACAAAACAGGGAAGCTAAAGCTAACATCTTAAAAGATATTTCACGATAATTAACTTGATATTCATGCAGATGTGATTAAATAAGTATCAAGTATTTCATCATTCAACTCCGACAACCCTAAAATGATTGCTTCTGAATACGCAACCACGTATAGGTGGTGCAACACTATGAAGTCATATATTGAAATCAATAACTGCCAGACATAACCCAGTCTGCTAAAACACTGCTATGCAGCCTGAATCAGCTGTTCAGAACCTTAAAGAAGCTCTGCTGCTTTAAGGTCTTGTTGCCATCTGCTACTGACTGACAGTCTCTCAGCGCAGCCTCACCAGCGGCTCACAAGTCCACTCCAGTACAGCCTTCAGCAGCTTCACTCACTGCACCCACTCTCAGGGTAGGAAAAAGCTCATCTTGTCTCTCCGTGAAGACATTAACATCTCTGATGGGTCCAGTTAGACCCACAATGACTTGTTTGGTTATGCTCCAACCAAACATGCACTATTTTGGCCCCAGTAAGCTCAGTTATGATCCATCTCCAACTTACGCTACTTTTCTGAGACAACAGCTAGGATGTCCCTTCAACTTGGCATGTGTGATAAGGAGAAAAATGCCTACATTAGATATATTCATAGAATCACAGAACGGTTTGGGTTGGAAGGGCCCTTACAGACCATCTAGTTCCAACCCCCCTGCCATGGGCAGGGACACCTTCCACTAGACCAGGTTGCTCAAATCCTCATCCGGCCTGACCTTGAACACTTCCAGGGATGGGGTATCCACAACTTTGAAAGGTCCTTTTGCATCTCGACAAGACCCATGGAGCAGCCCATGATCTCTGCCTCAACAGCAGTGAAGAAGCCAAGAATCACCGTCAGCAAGTGGACAGCTCGACCCAGGAGATAGCTACATTCATGTTCCACCTGCACCTACCTGTCTGTTTTTTTCTTCCCTGGGATAGAGACTTCAGCTCTACAGCAGAGTGCAGGCTTTCACTCGACATGAACCAGCTGCTTTACAAGTGGCAATTGCGTGCAGGGGCTGCCCATAAGGCACTGATGTTCCTCAACACAACTCTCTGGGATTTAAAATAAAAAAGAAAGAAATCCCTATTTTGCTGTTTTTTGGGGAATGGAGGGTTGGTGTTGTGTGTTTCTTTTGTTTTCCCACCTGAATAGTCAAAACAAATTAACAGTAATAAAAACATCCACTTCTTTTTTGTACAGTTATACATGCACTAGATTTGGCTCATTTGGACACTGCATCTGAGCCAGTTTAGATGTGACATCTGAGACAACTACCTCCCCACCAAGGTTATGAAAAAAAAAAAGAAATCAAAGGCAAACTTTTTTTTTCCCCCCCAATATACCAAGTTTGCAAATGATTTCAGCCCTATAGAAAGTGTAAGATAACACCCCTGTATTGATACAGGTGAAATCAGAAGCCAAGTTTCAATTAATATGATCACAAAAGGGAAATAAAGAGACAAAATGAACAGGTCTGACATCACGGCCAAATTTTAGCACAGCTCAAGCCAGTGTCAACCAATAATAAACCCATAGAGTTACTGTAAATTAATGCAGATGGAAACAGAAAGTAGACAAAACCCATACTGACTGTAATGAAATCGCTTATTGATAGTGCTTCACTTACTGTCCAAATAAAAGCAGAGTATATGACCAGATTGTTTTATACACATTCTCTTCCTTTTAATTACAGTGTAAGAGCAGCAATCGTTATCTCTTCTATCAACTTACTTAGATTTATAATATGGCCTGCTCCCCACACTTAAGACAATATAACCTTACACCACAGCAATATTATAGTGCCACATCCTGTATCCTAGCAACGGTTTAGGGCTTGCATTTGATGTCAAAATAATGGGTCCTGCTTAATCTCTTGTTTTTTTGATGTAGGGGGTCAAACACTGAAATCCAGGAGTTGGGGAAAAAAATTACTGAAGAGCATCCTAGAAGCGCACCTATGGGTACATGTTTATGTGTACACATGTGCACACACTGATGCGTAGGGGTAAACAGATAACCACATGTGTACACAAAATAGATGGTCTCGTTTTTGTCTTTAAATTGTTTAGACAGGAGTGAAAGCCGAGAAATGGAATGATGTATATCACTTTCAAGATATCAGAGGCTTTTAACAAATACAATCTTCCTCCTGCTTTTATCAGTTCACTGTCTTCTATAAGTTAGAGGGAAAAAAAAAAAATCTGACTTACTCTCACAGCTTTTCCTCATCTACATTTGGTCCTATCACTATATTAAAAGAAAAAAAAAATATTCTTGTCTCTAACTTCTTGTGCCTGTTCTGGTTTCTTTTCAAAAATCAGTGTGCTTTAACCGAATCAAGTGATCTACCTCCTTGTGACATTCACCAAGCTGTGACGCATCTGAGACTTGTCTGTATTAGACTATTTAAAACACTAATTGCGACGGAAAAATCCAAATGGCTTGGTTTGTAGCAACACCAGGGATATATGGTGGTAGCTAGCAATAGTTACCAAACAGGATATTATTGAGGATCTGATTCAGTTCAGAGACTGGAGAGCACATCAAAAAAGCAGCATTCAAGTCTGAGTGGCTGCCAGAGAGACATAAACATACATGAGCGTGTATACTACCTTCACAGGAGAAAAGATGCAGGATAATCTACAGTTTTAAAGGATGAGGGAAAAGTGAAAAACTGACTGCTGTGCTATTATAATCTTGGCCTAGGTAATCCAATTCTCCTTTCTATATGCACAGGTTTGTAATTCTTACTTTAAATGCCCCTGGGAACATGTACACCAGGTAGGAGAGCGGAGCACCAGCTGTCCCGTGAGCAACAAGTAAATAGGGCTTTGTTGAACCAGCAAGTTTCTAAACACGGCTGGTATCCAAACACGGAGGATAGGCTCAGTCAGGACTATTTGCTCTTCTTTGCCCCCAAGGCCTCAACGGAACAGAAGAAACAGCCGTTGTTTCAAATTCTGTTTCATTTTCTTTACACATCAGTTAAAAATGCACAGGTAAAAAATCTTTCCCTTGAAAATTTGCGGCGAGTGTGCAAACCAGCAGAAGGTTTTGTACAGCAGTCGCTGTTTGTTCAGCAGCTACATTAACAACCTCTGTAACACCCCCCGTACCACTGCTTTGCCTTCCCCCACTGCACCGCACTGACCCAGCCCCTTGGGAAGAGCCAGATAAAACAGGCAGCCCCTAGAGCGTGCCCCCAACATCAGCTAACCCCGGCTCTGTGGGACCAGCTGAGACAGAGGAAATCAGAGGAGCCGCACTTGGGTGCCTGGTACAGAGAGAGATCCACAGCACAAGAAGAAAAAACACTGCTCGTAGGAGAGCAATTCCTTTTTGTTATCCACAATATTTTACTTCTAGCTGTGAACCCGGAGAGGGGAGAGCTTGAAAGTATCCTCGCTAGCTCTGTTTATTTATTTAAACCAATTCTTGTAGCCCTTCTTCTCTCTAAACAATACCGAGGTGAAGGGTTTACAGGAGCACGTTGTGCAGAGTTCAACTGTTCGGCAGGCACTTCACTGCAGCTCTAACAAAAACCAGTACCCAATCTGGGAGCCTCCCCCATCTTTCTCTCTTTAAGGAAACTGTTTGCTGCGTGGTTACACGCACACGGCAATTCAACTCTCTCTGCAATTGTTGTGGTTAGTCATTCTCTGACGGATATTATTATCCCCTGAAGATGGTGTGTGGACAACCCCATCCCCTGCTAGGCTGTCCCAGTTTTATAAACTGCAAATCTGGTCAGCTTACTCTACGGGAGGAAAATAAAATAATAAATATAGCTGTTTAAAAAGGACAGCTGCTGCCACACTGCCACATTAATGCAGCCCCAGCAGAGGGAAGGCACCGTCCCTCTTTCACTTCAGGTCCTTCCTTCCCCTCCTCAATGCCACCGCAACCAGCAGTGAGGCACTGGGAGCCCTGCCATGGGCTTTACTGGACACCAAACCTTGGCCTAGCACCAATCTTCCACAACTTCCACAGCAAACAGGAAGGAGGGTCAAGTCTCTCCATAGCCCAGCTTCCTTCCCAGCCAACGTTGTTGCAAGAAAGTGCTTTGAATTTAAGCAACGCTTCAGCAGCATGAAAAAAGTAGCACCTGAACCAAGCTCAGCCTAAGTACAAGCCTAAGCACTGTCTTGAACTGAAACTCGAAACAGAAGAGATATAAATGCAAAGCCAAGTTCTAATTAAAGTATTTTTTCTTCTCCAGAGTTATGTGATCCAACACAGGTTGGCAGGAAATAAAAACCAAAAAAAGTGTCACTTACAAATGCATTTTTCAAGGAGAATGTTGCAACAGGAACTGTGATCAATTCACCGTTGCTGTATGAAGGTGGGCCTTGCCTACAAAAGCACTTCCATGTGTGTGTATTCAAAACAATTTAAAAAACCCACCCAACACCACACGCATTGCTTAGGTACTCATTTTTGATGCAGGAAAACTCCTTTCACCTTTCCTGGCACCGGTGGCCAAATACTCCCCTTGATCCAAGCACAACAGAAGACTCGTGAACCTGCATAGTCCCCCAGTTCACATGAGCCATCTTACATTCCCATCAGACAGGCAAAATTAAAATGAGAGGCAGGTAAGGAGAAAACACAACCATTAAAAAATGGTCTGACATATGGGTAGAAGACTTGCCAGACAGCTTCTAAACAGCTAGTTTGTATAATGCCCCAACACACACCTACCTGAATTAACTTGTGTCTTTTTTTTTTTTTTTTTTTTTGGGGTGTCGGGGGTGTGTTTGCGTGGTTTTCGGGGAATGGTAATTTTTCTGAGAGGTGTTTGGTTTTTTTTTTTTTTAACTTCTTAGTTTTAGCTGGGTTTATTTTTAATAAAGTAAAATAAATCCTACTGACCCTGCAACAAATCCATTCCAAATTTTATTGGTTAACTGCTATCAGCCACACAAAACACAGTGAAGAGTTTCCCTTCCCTGGCTGGATGAACAAAACTCTGCAGACAGAGTGAGAGTCTTCAAAAGGCAGTGAAAACAATTTTTTTGAGAAGAAACAACGGAACAGCAAACTACAGGAATTTCAGAAAACCTGCTTTTAAAAAATCAGACTTGGCTGAGTCACTGTATGGTAGAAACTGTCATTTTGCTACATGCCTGTATTTTGCTTAGAACAAAGGGACAGAAGTCTCTAGTTGCTATCACACTACAAACAGTAACACTTCAACATGCTTAAAAATCCAATAAAATCTCAGGGTACTATCAGATGACCAGCTCAATGGACATTTCATTTCTTACGGTCACACAAAAAATAATTGCATGTTGTGCTCATTGTCAGATCCCACATCATCCTCCTTGATTTGGGAAAACAATAATTTTGTTCTGGTTTTCCAAACCAGCATCCCACCACATAAAGCATACTCCAACACCAGCGTATGGCCAGCATGGGACTTAGCAATTCACCGTACTCCAGCTGCTCATCAAGTAAAATTCAAGCTCACGTTTACAGCTCAAGTGCTTACAAAAGAGATGAGTAATGAAAGTTTAAGTCTTTGGTTGTAGTTTACGCTACACTAGGAAATTGTGAGTTCTCAGGGTATAAATTTCCTCTCATTATCATCTGAAGATAACAGACCACAGCCCCATTGGCATCCTTATCTCCCACCTTCCACTGACTTGGAAATCAAATGTCAAAACTGGAACCTTCTAAATTTCTCCTAAACCTTCTAAGGTTATATTGTGTTTCAAAAAAATACTGTTCAAGATCAATTTCAGCATACCAGCTAAATCAAAAGTTTTAGAATTTTAGTCAATTTGAGATCATTATTCAGACCATCCCTACCTGCTTCTCTGAAAATGTCCCTGAACGAACTGGGACTGCAAATCTTACTAGCTTAGTCATTCCTCTGAGGTTTTAGGCTGTTCTGCTTCTAGCCATTGCTATAAGACCTGTGAGAGGCCCCTTCCCTGTTACGCTGCTGCTGAGATGCCAACAGTGAAAAGATAAGCAAGAATGCTAGAGAAAGTTAAAAAAAGAAAAAAGTGTGGGTTTATTTCTTATCTAAGAACATAGACCATCATTGAGTGGGAGATTGTTTAACTTCATTACACAGACACTTTTTGTGTTTTGTTTGAGATTATTTTAAATGGATTATTGAAACCAACAGTGACGCTGACATTACTCCCTGCTGCCACATTCTTACTGTAGCTACTCATTAGAAGCAAAAAGAGACAGAAAAAGCCTATAATAGTAATTTGTGACCTTAGGGGAGCCCAGGTGCAGAAAAAAACTTCACAAAAAATAACATATGAATAAATATTTTGCCAGTCTTCTCAAGGGAACACATCTGTGTTGCATCAGATACGGGTACCAGGCTATGAAACATTGGTCGATGGTGAGCAATGCAAATATTCATGACCATCTACTACAATTCTTTCCATGGACTGCAAACTCCAGAATGCTAATTTCAATCGACGTGAGGACATATAACTTATCTACTAGCATTCATTTTAGTGTTTATATACAACTATCACATTTTGTAAATGCTCAACAATGCAAATACTCAGCATCTGCCATTCCAAGTGTTCTCTGTCAGTAAAAGGTTTTAAAAGGTTTTGATCTCAACATGCTGAACTGCTGAGCCTAGTAGTCTTGCATTTATGCCAGTGTAAATTAGCAGCAAGTCAATAGAGATAAACTGGAGTGAAAAAAATGGTGCAAAAGCAGAATTAGATTCTGATATTTACACTTTAATTATCACAGAAATTAGACTTGAAAAGCACTGCAGTGAAGTCAAGTAAAAATGCTGTTGCTTGGTAAAATTAGTGTTTATAAAATAAACTGAACATAGTTAAGATTAATAATGTTGACTTTATTTCTTTAAACTGCAATACGAATTGCTTAACCATTTGTAGCAGCTTTTTGTTTCACTATTTACACATTCTTGACATAGTGTAGCATTGAAATAAGTTGATACTTTTTAAGCGTTTGCAAAAGGTTCCCAAAATTGTGAAAAGGAACTAAATAGCTGTATGGAATGGTGAATTTTGATTATTCAGTTTAAATGAGACTCTGGAAGATATTTCACTGGGAACAATTTATCCTTAGAGTGCATCACTCAGCTTGGTTAACCAAGCTAACACACGTTTTGATTTGCCAAGTTCAAATATGAAGTATCAGCTGCTAAATAAGCAGCAAGCTCTCTCTCTAGAACAGATAAATTGCTCCTGAGGTGAACCTTTAGTCAAGCCATAGACCAACTGGAGGAAGTTTGCTGTCTATTGGATCTGGGTTACCAGTCATTAGGCATGTCTTGCTGCTTATCTGTGAACTCTCTGCAAGACAAGACTTCATTTAGCATGTAGGCAGAACAACTAATTAGCAGCTTTTTTTCCCCTGACTAATACAATTCCCTTCTAGTTGCTCCATAAAGAAGATTCAGTGGAACACCTCTGTGAAAGCAGTGGAATTCCAGGTAGTTATGGTGACGAATTTCATTGTGAATGAGGATCAATGTCCCATACTACTTTGAATAGTAATTTCTTAATTCTTATTCAAATCCGTCCAGCAAGATAATATAACTTGAACTGAATTGGCTATGTGATCCTGATGGCATCCCATTAATGGGCTGTTCACTTAATTTATGTAATTTTAAAAAATTAAATAGTCGTATTTTAAGTCACTACTGCAGTCCTTCAGATTAAAAGTACACGTTTAAAAGTTATAGTAGCTTTATAAATCAGTATGTCTGCACTTCTTAGTTTGTTGACTGAACTTTTCCAAAGTTTTAATTCATCTTCCCTCATCTCTCTCTCTCTCTTCTGCCTGCAGGAACATTATGAAATCCCACCATCAAGTCGTTTCATACCCTTTTACTAGCCATATATGCTCCACAGAAAAAAAAACACATTTGTATACTCTTATTTGAGTTGGCAAATAAACCAAGGATTTCTATTTGTACAGAGAGAACATAAAAATCCAGTTATGAGGACACTTTCACTGATGATCAAAAGCCAAATAAATCCTGTCTGTAAGCAAAACGAACACGACAGCAGTTATTAATAACAAAAGCTCACAGGCCTAATTCTGCAAGATGCTGAGCCTCCTCCTCCAAGCCGACAGGATTCCCAAGGTGCTCAGCGCCTCCTGTACACTATTTGGCAACTGTGCCCTAAAAGACTTATTGCAGAATCATGTCCCAAGAGTGCAGTTGCCCCAAGAAGGACCAGCCAGAAGAGGGCATGCCGCTGGGAAAAGAAACGCCCCGTCAATCTAGGGCTATTTATAAAGCTTGCACTAAACATTTAGAGCCAAGCCCTAACTTGGCTAGGTGTCAAGGACCACACTGAAAAAAACCCTGTACCCTCATTAAGAAAATGCATGAAGCACCGATTTCTATTTTTGGCCACAGTTGTAAGCATCACCAGGGTTACAGCTGCTTTATTGTGGTTTCTCAAGAATTTCCTTGGTAAAAAAGGACAACAGAATTAGCTGAGCCTTTTGGAAATAGCTGCACAGTCCAGCTGTAAAACAATGTCAAGTAGCTGGCAAAAAATCAGAACAAAACCCCGTAATACAACAGTAGCTACATGTCTACCAGCAGCGCCACACTTGCCCTCTGAGGTTCTTTATTTGGAAGTGGGAGAGGGAAGGGGTGGGAAGAGGCAGTCTAGAAGTCTTATAAAGCCACTGCCCAAATTGGTACCAAAACCTTCTAGGTGGTGGGTACATCACTGTAACCTGCCAGAGAAGACACTCTGTTTTAGTGAAACCTAACGGTGCTGTGTCCATCGGCAAGCTACGCACACATACAGATAAGGAAGGTGGATTGAAAAAGTTCAGTGTTCTTTACTTTCAGAGGGAAAAGCATTATTGAAGAGCTTAGTAGGATCATGGACTGAAAAACAAAGTCATAAAATCTTCAAAGTAATTAGTCCTTCATATTTTACACCACAGAGTTACAGTCCATCATTGGCTGGGAAAAGGCAGTCAAGGTACAGAACAAGAGGAATGGATTTGTCAGAGACTTGGGCTTGCAGCTCAGAACTTGTCCTAAAAGATGCCCACCCATACCCCCGATTTCTGCAGGAGACAAAGATGACCAGTCGTTTGCACCTGGTGTGTATCTGTATACAAGCCCATTTCATGTCTGTAAGCAAGGAAGGATCATCCATGCATTATTACATCCATGGAGGTTTAGAACATTAAATGAAATTATTACTGTAAAGGCAATGAAGTGCCCTGACAAGGACATTATATGACATTGCATATTAATTTCAGTGTGCATGTTTTTATACTATTCTTTCATTTTTTGATTAGGAAAGAGAAGTTTGGAAATGCTATAGAGAGAGTGACACAACCAAGATGAAACCAGCTTAGCTACCATGCCTCCAGCAGTTGAAGAGTTGAATAATAAAAGTCCTCTCTTAGACCTAGTGGTAACTCAATATCTGGATTTAGAAAAACTCTACACAGAAACAGTGGTTTCATTTGTCACGTACAAGTAGAGAAAACAGGGACTCATCTGGAACCTGGAAGACATGAGTACAGGCAAAATTTTCACAATTGTATAAGGTCTAGATAATTCACTCAGGCATAGCTCACTCAACATCATGGTGACTGGATTTCTTTTAAACATGAGTTCAAGAACAATGCTGAGCAATACCTTAAAATCCTATATTATGAGAAGCAAAATCCCATTTGGGTGTGATTGGGAACATCTCAGAACACCAACAAAGTTAGGCACAAAGATGTACTTGCTCTATAGCCTGTGCTATCAGTGATGAAAGAAGAGGACTTCCTGAGGATGCTTGGAAGCATGTACTGGGCTTGCCTCCTGGAGAGGCCTATGGCAACTCATAACCTGCACAGGTAACCTGGAATACTCAACCCACAAATCTTTTATTTTTTTTTCTCCTCATAACCACACTTCTAAGAGAGCCCAGAGTCAAGCCCTGAGAAGCCAAGATCCCCAGCAGCAAGGGTCTTCGGGGGAGGGGATGGGGGGGGGAGAAAATCTGCCTTTTTTTTTTTTCCACTGAAGTGCTTTCACTGACTTCGTACGTTTGTCAAACCATGTCATTCTGCACATTCAATGCCCTTGCCTGCTGGTCTCGTCTCTTTTTTTTGATTGTAAATCTCCCAAATACGGAGACCACATCTAAACTATTTATCTCTTCCCTTGCAGAAGTCAGCATGCGCTTGCCCATTTCAACTCAACATCAGCACTTTCAGTGAATCAGCTCAGGGTAAGAATATGACAGCACACCCAGGTCTGTTATTGTCACACACCGAGGCATGCTGCTGGCTGGGGGAGGTTTCATTTTCCTCAATTGTGTAGTATTTGTACAGATGCAGCATATATAGCAGCTCGTGTCTATCTTTGGATTCTGCAGAAACATTCTTCACCAAGTTCCTAGTAGCCAGTTTAAATCTTTCCCCAGAAAGAATATGCAGCATCCCAAACATTGAGTGAGTGAATGGAAAGCCAGAAATAGAGCCCTGTAGATCAATAGATTTGACTGAGAAAGCGTTTGCATTCTCAGGGGTAGAGATCATTGTGTTTCTAAGTGGATCAGAGATATGATCCTTGGCCGCTGTGAATGGAATGGAAACTGGATGCCATCAGCAGGAGATACGAGTGCTGATGCGGTGAGGTAATGTGGTAAGGAATAGCAGAGTGGAAGGAATGCAATGCCACTGCCCTGAGGAATCTTAAAATTAGCTCAATCTGGTATTCAATGCTGTGTGAGGAGGGGAAAAAAAAAACACCACCAACCCTCACAGCATTTTTACAAGAGAACCATTTCTGACAGGAGGAAAGATGTAGCTCAATTTCTCTGGACAATCACCTTGAGTTGCATGTAGTATGAGTCTATCCTCCCTGTATGAATAGAACAAGTAGGTGACTGCCAACCTCTTGCCAACTTGGGGGTCAAAATACGAGCACCTCACCCCGAGACATCTCCATGGGGGCGGCAGGCATAGGCCAGGCAGCTGGAGAGGTCAAACTGGGGTGTCTGACCACTGTGCCCAGAAACTGCTGCACGCCAAAGGCCACCATGCGTGGGGCACACCTCACGTATCATGTCTGTTGACCAGTGGCTCGCTGCATTATCAATCAAGACCCATGAGGTAGCTCACAACTGGCAACTTGCTACAACCTGCCACTGACCTTGCCCAGAGCCACAACCCTGGGAAGGAAAGGTAGAGCTGCAAAAGGATGGATTATTTCCACTGAAACACAAACTAAATTCAGTGCCAAATGGATGACACGTTCACAAGTAAATCTCAAAATAAAGGTTAAGTTTCTCGATAGCTTCTGTACAGATAATATCAGGAGCTGTGTCTGCTTTGAATGATACCAGTTTTAAGTTTTACTTTTGACTCTGATGAGAGTGGGGTTAGCCTGAAAATTAATGAGTCTATCCGTGATGCAGCTGCTTTTGTGGGGTTCTTCCAGCACTGATTGAATAAACCAAACAGTAACATCTTGACATTAGAGAGGAGACAGACAAGGTAGTTGCCTATTCTTTCTTCCATGTGAAAGATGCTACAGCTGTGATGCACAACTATCATTAACCCTTCACAATAATTTCTATTATTGTCAAGAATACAGAGGATAAAGCATACCTCCAAGCCTACCTCAG
Organism: Eurypyga helias; assembly: GCF_000690775.1. Classification (NCBI taxonomy): domain Eukaryota; kingdom Metazoa; phylum Chordata; class Aves; order Eurypygiformes; family Eurypygidae; genus Eurypyga; species Eurypyga helias. The sequence goes on along the minus strand of NW_010243766.1, from coordinate 68,807 downwards.
GGTTACGTTTCATAGCCTAGAGGTGGGAACCGTCAATAAAATATTCACATTGGTGCCTTTACTTTGAAAGTGTGTACTGTAATGCTTGCAATTATGACTACCCTGATTTTCGCCTATTCAAAATTACAGAGTAATCCTTACTCCTTCTGCAAGTTAAAAGTGCCATAGCCATAGGATAGTCAGAACCTGCTGGTAGGCAATCAAATGCCCAAGAAAAGTAAATGCACAGACCACAGCTGCTTTTCTGCTGCATGCTGTTCCAGTAAAGAAGCTAAGGACTGCAAGTCCAAGTGAAGATGAGATCCAACCAGAGAGCCAACACGCAGATTTTACTATTGACTGTTATTGGGTACCTATTCCAAGGTCTAACCATGGACACTGAAGTATGTTTTACACCTTTACAAGTATTATATTAACATTTCCATCAAAAGAGGTGGGGAAAGAAAGAAAAAAAAAAAAGAGAAAAGGAAAACCAAAACCTTATTAGGCACAATTGTTGGTGAGTGATAGCTGCTTGGCACAGAGCAGGCTGGGTCATGTCAAGGAGATGGTGATGCAACATGCTTACGCCAAGCCCAAATTCTCTATATCAGCAATTCTAAATTCTGCTGCTATTCTACCAACTGCAGGCCTTGGGCAAGCAGAAAAGGCAGAAGTAAAATAAAGCTGTCATGTCATCTCCCTGCATCACACACCCCTCAGCAGAAGCACAGAGGCAGAGGTGCAGGTTGAGAATGAAATAAAATAAAAAGGAGGAAGATTCTCATTGTTGCTCCCATGGGAGTTTCTCTTTCATAAGCGAAAAGCCTTGCCAGGACTTTGCAATCAGATGATAGCACCCCCTGCATTGTTTGAGCCCTGTCGAGGGGCATTATACTCAGAAGATAATCCAGCCCTTGAACTCCCCAGGTACTGGTTTTAAATACCTCTGATGAGGTCCAACTGCATCCTATCTGGGTCTGCCTCAAACATCTAGCATCACATTTGGTTATGTCTACAGAAACACCAGCTAGGAAGAAAGAGATAATGAAGAATTATTTTAGTCTTTTATTTAAGCAAAAGCTAAACATATGGATCCTGGCACCAAAAGCGTGGAATCTGTGATAAAACATATGGATATCCATATGGAAAAAAAAAAAAAAAAAAAAGGCTTCTTGGCCAGAAATTCTGCTCTTGCATTTTTATCCCGTATGCACGGTGCACCCCCTTCCCTCTGCGGCGCAACGCTGCCTGCCGATGGATTAGGATGTTATAAATTCACATGCAAATTTCACAAAATGCTCTACTGTTATCAACTTTATTAGATTTACGAATACAGTCCCGCTTATATTTTTTTATTCTCTTAATCCCTTTCATCACTTAATAGCTCAGAAAGTAATGGATTTCGGTAAAAAGGAGAGGCTTATTACAATCAATCCTGTTGCTCTATCTCTGCCCGATGCTCGACTAATGAAACTTATTTTTCTTTGGGACCTCTACAGGAAATCCTTTCCTAAGGAAAAAAAAGAAAAGTTTAATATGCTGCTGACTTGTAATACTGCAACTGTATTATTCCTCTCCTTTGGGTGTCCATCCAGAGGTTTGTAAGAGCTATTAATAGGACTTTATTCACCAAATTCTAGCCTGTAGTGAAACAAGAAGCTACTGAAGCTTGTTTAATACGATACACCAGTTCAAACGACTGAGGCCCTCACGGTAACTTTCAACTCTGAAAACTCAAGGATTCATTTTCTTTTCAAGAAGTAAGGCTAACAAGGCCAGAAAGGGCATCCTTATCATAAGGTTTACATCTTAAATAGCCCTACTGCTGAGGATCACAAAGTCTCAGTCACCCAAGTCAGCCTCCTGTAAGACCTTATTTAAAATATAGCACCTTCATAAGGGTTTTAAAAACCATCTTATCTCCTTCCTTTCACATCTTTTTAATGAAGAGGCAGAGAAGAAAGCCAGAAAACACACAGCTTTCAATTTCACTATTAAATGTTTTGGTAACAGGTATGGAAGCATCCACAGATTTACTGCTTTAGCTAAATCTGCAATACTCCAGGCACTGGTCACACTTCCAAGATACGGTTCTGTCCATAGCACAACAACTTTGAGCTTATTTTTATGCCAGCAATGAATCAGTATTTTACCAACTCCTGACACCTGTCCACAGCATACCAAAATACGAAATACACTCTCCTGCTTGAGTTCAAGTAACTACTGACCTACCAAAAGCAAGAGACCAAGACACTCCTTCAAACAGGACTCTACAGTTCAAAAGTATCCAAGGAAATGTTTTTCATGGGTTTTTTTATTTTATTATTAATGTAAATATTTATTTCCTGATTTGCTTTGCTTCTGACTAGGACTGAAAATAGAAGCATCAGAAGAAAAGTTAAAAGTATTATGGGCATCACTTCAAAAAGAAGAGATTCTGGATATATCCTGGGAACTCAAAGCAAAATTCCATCTCCATTTTCAAACTGAATGAGGTACAATGTGGTTTTAGCCTTGTCTAGTCATTGACAATAACAGGATTTCCTACACTTCTGCCTCTGCTCTGAGGCCAATTCCAGAACTATCCATGAAGGCCACATGATGTAACTGATCATGCAATACTTAATTAGGAGGGTTATGTTCTTAAACATAGGAATGACTTCTCTATCTTAACATAATTAGTAGTTACTAAAATATTAAATATTTGGGGTTTTTTTTAAACTTATCTGAGTAAAAGATGCTTTTTGTTACTAGAGATCAAAGAAGGGTACTTAGGAAGGCAATGGCTTTGCGTGTGGATACATACAACTGCTGCAGAGCTTGATCCTACAAATATCTCATGATTAATTTTACTCACATGAGGAGTTTGCTTGCATGAATAAAGTTACTCACGTGCAGAAGTGTTTGCAAGACTGAGCCCTAAATCCATTAAATTAATGGTGGAAATATATAAAATATATAATTGATGAACAAGTAAATTAGGATTCTGCTCAAAAGTAGGTAGAAAGGATTATCACTCAGGAAAGCTCTCTCTCCAGTGACTGTTCCTGATTGATAGATTTGTATAAGGCAGAGTTTCTGATTAGTTCTGAGATATGAATGCTTCAAAATGCAGGAATAAAAAAAAAAAAAAGAAAAAGACTTCTGAAAATGAAATGCAATACCCAATTCAATTAAAAGAAAATGCTATGATCTGGAATTGAACCAAGACTTTGGGATAATGTTATTTATTCTGTGCCAAGTTTAGTAGATGTTTTCCAAAATGCCAGTTTACTTGGGTTTTATGGAAAAATTGACCTTTTCACCCAGAACAGAGGCTGCTAATTTCATTAAAGTTGTTAGATATTTTCTCAGAGTGCATCCATGCCAATCCTAGTATTTCATTCCCCTATTTTCATCTATATTCTGCTTGCATGGAAGTGGCCTGACAAAGCTATAACCATGGCATTAGGTTTCTTGCTCTTGCCATACCCACCGCCAACGCATTTCATTATTCAGACTCCAATAACATTGCAGAGACTCGGAAAAGCAAGTGCTGCCCATCCAAAGCAGCCCTCTCCCCAGTGGCTGGTGGCCATAAGCCCCTGGGTCAGGTAATCTGCACCCCGAGCATCCCGTAAGAGCCTGAATCAACTCAACTGACAGGAGATGAGCCAAGCCTGTCAATTCATACGGCAGCTTGAGCTCATCATCTGTATTTACATTGTTCCTCAATCAAACTCCTGCGTTCTGTAAACTATGTTTATTACCCTTCATACGGGCCGATACGGTTTTACAGTTTGCTCTTCTTATAGTAGAAGCAGCCAGAGATCTATGCTTGATTGCTATTTTCTCCCTTAATTCTCTCTTTTAAGAAGGAGGGAGCAGTTATTACTTGCCAAACCAGCACATGTTCACAGAGAGAGTGCGGTCAAGTGGTCAGGAGCAGAGCTGATGTTAATTAGCAATGAAATGAGGAATGAACCAGCATTAGCCCTGAGACTAATCAATGGGAAAATCACTCCAAGCAGGCAGCTTAATGAAGTACTATACAGCTGTTTATTTTTAGTCTGTTTTAGCCTGACAACAAAATCCCAATTAATTAAAAAAAAAAATCTAGAACGTATTTTCTTGTAGGGCCTTGCTATAGCTCCGATTTGTTTGGCTTTTTTTATTGCATTTGTCTATACCTTTCCCTGGCAATTAAAGACCTGGCTAGAAAAATTAAGGCAGGTCAAAAAAGCATGTACCTATCAGTGGCACGTGTTTGTCATTAGCCATAACCTGCCACCTCACAGGCAGCCCATTCAGGGCCCTTCACACCACTTAACTCCCTGCCCCTCTGGAGCAGTGGCCGGAGGGCAGAGCAGCCTGCTGCCATCACCCCTGTGTCAGGGATGGGCTGACAGAGGGAAGGATGAGCCCTGAGACATGGTTTGGGTGAAGCAGCCTTGGTCCCCTCACCACCGCAGAGCTCCTCCAGGACCCTGGATGGGGACACCAGCACAGTCATTTGGAAATCCGGGCCTTTCTCTCAGCATGACGCGATTCCTTGCACACAAAACAGGTGCAATACCACTTTGCAAACATTTGCATTGGATGATTGTGAGTGAATCGGACACCACCCGCCAAGTAAGTCCCTACCCCGGACATCTGAAGACGACGAGAAAGCGGCCACCCGCTTGGTTTCTCTTTTGAGCATCCCCATACTGCGCACCATGTGGGACACTGTCAGGGGATCCTAACAGCCTCCTCCCACTCTCCTACTGTGCCTCCCATTCTCAACCCCTCCATGCCACAGGCACTGTCCAACCCTGTCGTTTTCGTGTTGCACAAAGCCCTGCTCAGCACAAGGTCAGGAGGATGGCAGAAGCCCTGAGGTGGGCAGCCTCCCTGCCAGAGACCCCAGGGCAGGACACCTTCCTGCACCCTGTGGGGTCCCTCCAGCATGTCCGTTTTATCTTGACCTCGCACCGGGCCCTTCCTCCATCCAAAACCCAGCATTTTCTGACAGAGGTGGCCATAACAATTTGGATATGGTGAAGGTAAAAGCTGCGGTAGAGGCTGGGGAAGAAGCCTGGGGGCTAACGCCTTTCCCCCACAACACTGCACCAGAAGGCAGCACGGTAATACAATATTGATTTAACGAGGTGAAAATAATTTCAGTTAAAAATACTGCAAAGCTGAAAAGCAAAAAAACTTGAGGCTTTACTTAGTTTCTTTCTCCTGAAGACTCCAAACTCACTTTTCAGTGCTTTCCCACACAACAACAGGACATAAAATGGCATTTATATGACAGTAAAATTAGTTACGGTTTTGACTTGGCATTAAAAGCAAGCGTTTTTACACCAACAGTAACATGAGTTGGAGATGCAGGAGCACAGCAAACCTCCTTGCGCACAGTCCCCACCTGCCAGAGTAGAAACAGGCACAGGTAAAAGGTCAATTGAAACCAGCTTTTATAGGATTTTTTTTTTTTTAAGACAATTCATTGTTTGTTTGATCAAAGTCCTCTCATACGCTAACAAGCGTGATTTGGGAGAGGAATTACTTAATCTTTCCAAATACAATCAATAAAGCACCTCTGAAACTGTGTCAAACAAAAAAAAAAAAAAAAAAAGGAAAGAAAAAAGACCTAACAGTCTCATGCAGTTACATTCCATGAGCTAAATGTACATATGTGTCTTTAGGTTTTTTTCTTGTCTAGCCTAGTCACAATAAACATTGTTCTGTGATCCTTTAGGTGAGCACGACTACCCCGTTCCCAGTAAGAGCACAGCACAAACCACACGAACTGCTCTTCCCCAGGAAAAGAAGAAATCTTTAAACTGATATTATCAGCCCCTCTGTGACAAAGACAATTTCTAAGTCAAATTCACCTCCTGAAGATGGAGACATTACAGCAAATGTATTCATTAGATCTCGAGTGACAAGCCTTAATTAAAATGTACTGTGTTTGCAAAATGGGAACCAAAATTGAAGACACTCAAGTACAGTAAATATATCTTTTGCACTGAGCGGAGCAAGACAGACACTAGCTTCCATTTAACACTCAGCATAAGAGAATTCTAAAACATTAATATTATAGCTATACTTTAATAACATATATTGTTAGACAACTTTCGACACAGCATGATACGGAGAGCATACATACTGCAACATAAACTCAGACACATCTGTGTTCTTAAACACAAAGGGTCTACTGTAGATACAAAAGGCAAGTTTTACCAGTTTTTCTTCTTTAGTCATTAATTCTACAACAAGCTGAAATAAATATTGCTAATGCTCTTCACTTCAATCACTTCATTCATGCAAAGAGGACAACATTTCACAGGCTTCAGTTAAACTGCCTTGTGGGAGAGGCAATGGATATAAAAGAACTGTCCGACTACTAGGAGGTAGAGGTGGAAGATCATAGCTGTTTAATAGCACACAGTCGTATTATAAATTTCACAGGTTTGGCACACACCAACATAGTAGATGAAAAAGGTTTTTGTTGGGTTGGGGTTTTTTTTTTCCCCAATAAAGCACACATGAAAACTTAAGTCTTTCTACAAAAAGATGACTGAAAAAGATCTGCTACTCTTGCAGTTAATTTCAACTTGTTTATGATTACTTGCAAAGAACGCAAAGGGAATTATCAAAGCCAACTAAAAGGTACCTACTTGCAAGACTTCATTCCATCCAACTGCAAAGTTTGGTTTTCACGGCCTTTTTTGGGGTGAGGAAAAGCCACTGTGAAACAATTATTTGTTAAAAAGTGCAGACCTGAAAAACAACATCACCAGCCAGGTAATCCCCTTTATAGGCAGATTTGATAGCTGAGGGAAAGCTAAACAAAGGCACAATGCTCTGCAACCACAACAGCTGGTTGGAAATTACTGCAGATTGTTAGGAGGAGCTGCAAACTAGAGATAGGCAATGAAAAGGTTAGAAATGATAGTTAAAAAAAAAAAAAAAAAGACAAATTACTCCAAAGACCATATTCTTTAAATCGTTGAAGCAAAACATGTTTATTTGATTTGTTTGTATGCCTATTACAAAAATGCTACTTTGGGATTCTAGGAACCCAGTCTGTCAATTTTTCAGCTTCTGCACTTTCATGGTTGCTTAGAGCTGTTTAATGCAAATACACTTCCAATAAGAGATTTCATGCCCCTAAATTACACCCAGTTAAGGGCGAATGAAAATGTAAGGTAAATAACTATAATCAGCCATATTATCTTTCTCCTGGCACCTCTCACTTTACAGGCATATTTAAAGGCATCTCTGGGGTCCTATCCTTTTTAACAAGCGGCTGCGTATTTCCTGGAATATTACTTATGATGCTATGCTGTGAACATTACACAGGTTAAAATGTTACCTAGAGACCTAGAAAGAATTGCATCTGTTGCAGAGCCATGCTTGTTGCCATGTTTAGGAACATCCAAAAAGATGAAAGAAAATTTTCAACTCTGGGATGAAAAAAGAGACTAAGACCACTTAAGTCAAGCTTTCACATCCGATGCTGTTGATCAACACTGCTGGGCTGTAGCAATTCAAGGCAAGAAAAATGAAACTACACACTTGTGGTATTCACTGAAGATAAGTGGATTTCCACTCTACTTATCCTGAGTAGAAAGCACTCAAGATACCAGTAAAAAAAAAAAAAAAACCCTCAGTAAATTACAGGAACTTTAAAATGTTTCACTCCCACTGTTATTTTTAAGCTAATAAAACCATGCTTAAGAAAGGTGATCTGAGCATAGCTGTTAACAGCCTCACAGTCCCTTGCTGTCTCCATGAAAAAGTATGAAGTGATAAGCAATAATCAAGGAGTAACTAATTATTCACTTGGCAAAGAAAATACAGAAGAACAGGAATCTTCAGAAGTAAATATATTCCCCAAAGTCCTTCATAACACATTTGGATTATTCTGAGCAAACTCGAGCTTGCAGTTGGGCAGTTTTTTGCCTTCTTTTACAGGCAGATACTTTAGGCTTTGACAAATAAATGTTGCTCTACTTCAACAAATGGTGACCTAGTACTGACTGAGTTGAACTAGAGGAACTATGACATAAATTCCTCCAAACTCAGATCAGTTTAGCTTGTCTCTCGCATACATCCAAATTGCTGCCATACCTCTTTTTACCAGCTTTTTATTATCTAACTATTTCTACATCCTTAGCTTGCAGATCTACTTATGCTGAGGTTCTGTTTTCTCCTAGGAAGCAGTTTATCTGCAAATCAAATTTCGTGCCGTCGTTTGTCTTTTGTAAAGCAGCCCACAAAGTTCTCAACCGATTCACCCCTCTATGCAGCACCAGCACGTGGTTTCACTTGACAATCCGAGTGATCCTTGCTTACCTAAGTTGTGCTAGACCCTGCAGACGAATTTCTTCTCACATGGTTAAAGAAAGTGTGGGAAAAGTGATAGTCCAGGAAAAAACGCACAGACCCTTGTTTGTGCTACTGGCACGCGAAGTAACCTTTGGAAAGTCGCAATTTATCTGTGCCTCAGGTCTCCATCCATAAACTGTAACAGCTTCACAGGGTGAAGTCCACTTTTCGTAATCCTCAGATGAAAAGTGCTGAAGAGGAACAAACTAGGATAAATAAAGGGCTGCCCTAGTTAAGGGGGCATCAGGCTGCTAAATGCATCAGTCCCTAGAACAGGTCTTTCAATATTACCACAGTGGTTTTGCTATCACAGTGAAGCAATGCGATAGCCTCCCTGAGATTTCATCCGCTCCAGAGTACCAGAAATGCCTGTTGAGTTCCTGTGAAACACGAATCGACACTTCTGGTCAGACTAAATACAGAAATGTTTGATTTCTGCATTCTGTTACAGTTTCAGGATGAAAGCCATTAATTTGTTAATTACAAATAATAGTTACATTTTCAGTGGAGTTGGAGTTTGTAACAAAACAGTGAAAAAACACATTTCTCTTAAGATCAGAGTGGGATTTTTGAGCAGCCAAGCACATACAGACCTACTTTTCCTACTCTTTTCCAATACCTGCCAGCTGACAAGCATCATCCCTCATCTGTGCAGCGCTCCTACCAGAGTACCATCTCTTCCCGATGCCAGGGATAAATGTACAGCAAGCTCCTGACACAGCAGTGCTTCACAAAAATGTCATGATGCAAGTTCATGGGAAAGAAAATATAGGTGACTGCTCTCCCAAGAGTGACACAGAGTAGTACACCTTAAACTTGATTAAATCCAGTAAGTAAATGCAAAAAAAACCACCCCCAAACAACTCTTTCCTCTTCCATATATTTTATCTAGTCATATTAAATTCAGCTGGAAATGTGACTTTCAAATATCTGGGTTTCTGTTACGCACTCGCCTAACCCTCATCTTGGCAGCTGACAGAAGGAAGCTGTACACAAGACTTTGATTTTTCTTTTTGAATTGGAAGACATTAAGCACCCAAACTCTCTCATAAAAGATCTGAGGCATAAGCTACATAACATCCATGCAAGTAATGTTTTTTCCCCATTTAATCCAGACCTTAATGATCAAGAGATATCAGAAAAGTGTCAAAGGAGATAAACCAAGTTATCCCTAATAATGCATCTACGTCTCTTTGCCAGCAGCAACTGATCTGGGAGCTTCATTGCTGCACCAGGGATATACAAAGACCTCAAAACTTAAATGTCAATACAATATGCTTGTTGATTCAGAAGGAAAGTAAGTCATTGTGTACCAAGTTTCTGTTACAATCAGTGCTGCTTTCAGGCTCTCAGACTCCATAAATAAAGGCAAAACAAAATTCTTTCTCTTTTGTTCCAAGGCATATTTCCTTTGCTTTCTGAAGGATATAACAGCCTATATTTCAAGGAAATAGGGATAAAGAAGTTCTAGGGGATACTGCCACACTGTCCCAGTACCATCACACAAGGAACCATTGCCATCAGTCACACATTGCTGCTTCTGCCATCCTCTCCACAAAGGAAACAACTCAAGCAGCATTTTGTTTCAGCTGTAAGCAGAGACCCTATGGTTGTGATGCGGAAGGCAATAGTGAAGGCCGATATGCACTCAGAGCATGAGGCCGGACGTGTCACTGGAAAGGTGTGGGGAAGCCCACATATCCACTACAGACCATCCCACAAGAAAATCCTGCCTGAAGCACAGACTGACTGCACTGGCTGCAGAGCACCGGCCTTAGACAGGTTTCAATCACTAGAATCCCAAAAATCCTGAAATGATCAAGAAAAAAACTACTGCCTGAACTCACTGCATAGCTGTCCATGACTCCACCAGAAGATTTTTTTTTTGGAGGAGGGAAAAGTTAACACCAGTATTGACAAGCACTCCATTTTGCTAGAGGAACAAAGGCACACATCACAGTTTCAGCTCAGAACTTTAATAAAAATACCCAAGCAAGGCCCAGCCACAAGGAAACTGGAAGATCAACAGCGCTAGGATGCTCATGCAGAATTGCACTGATGAGGCCACGTACTCCGACGTGCTGTACAAAACACGATTGGCCAAAGCGCTACTGGCTTCAGGCCCAGGGTCACCAAACGGCTGTGGGCTGCAAGACAAAGGTGCAAGTATCTAGGAAGAGCCCATCTTTTGCCAGAAGGGAATGTCATCTTCTAATCATCTAGGCATAGTGGAGACCATGCTTTTTGAACATCACACTCAGAGTTCAAGCAGGCTCCTGAATTGCAGGCTAGAGGGAGCAACTGCAGGCACATGTTTTTAGATGGGCTGTAGTTACCAACTCTCAGCACCATTCCTCCTTTTCAAAACCATCAACCCTCAAAGGGAGTATTTCAACCATCAGACATGCTGGAGTCAGGCAAAGGCATAAAAGCGGCATCTTGCTGGCTGGCACTATGGTCCTCAACAGGAAAAGGCAAGGAGAGAAATAATCTGCATATCACAGCAGTTTGGCACTTGCATCAACCCTGTATTTTCAGTTTATTTAATGGCTATGAGTAACTGGAGAGAAAAATATCATCAACATTTGGGACCTTCCAAGTGAGAAGCCTAGGAACAAAAGTGCTGCTTCACTGCTCAGCAGGTGTATGCTTTCCAAGACAGGCCTACAAGCCATTCCAGAGCATGTAAAACTCACCGTTTCCTTTCAACCTTGATGAAAGGTAGCATGCAGTGGGAACTTTATCCCATCACAGGTAGAAGTTTTTTCCCCACTGATTTCAACAGGAAATAGATCATCTAAAAAAAAAAAAAAAAGCCTGTCTCTTAAAATAACAGGCCAGTATTTCCTAACGTTTCCAAAAAGGTTTTAGGCCTGTATTCATGGATATTAACAGCATTTCAACTAACTGAAAGCATAAACGTCATCACCATAGCAAAGTGTGATCCCCGCCCTTCCCACTTCTGAACAGTTCAATAAATAGTTCATTCTTTTTCTGACTGGCACCGTGTAGCCCACAGCTAGTGTCAGGTCAGAAGGAAAAACACCACAGGCCTACTATAAACACTTAAGCATGTTACAGCTTCAGACCCAGTTCTGCAAGGAGTTCCACAACCTGGTAAAAGTGGGATTTAAGCTGTCCCAAGACAGAGAGCTACAGAAGCTTTACTTGTCGTATTTTTAGTTTATTTCAGTTTTGTTTCTCCCCAGTTCTCATTCAGTTTGGCCTTTAAAAATTGGACTGCTTATTTTTCTTATTTTCCAGCTCACCAGTACAGCCAACAGGGAAATTTCTCTGATCGATGATGGAGAAGCCTGACATGGCCAGGAATAAAGTGAGCATGCATCTTCCCCAGCTCCCTTTTGCAGAAGATAGGCCTCAGCTTCCTTGAATTTGTCATTCAATGAATTCTTCATCTTTAAACTGCAAAGCACACGTTGGAAGTAGGGGAAGAGCCTGTTCACACACTAGCAAGGACCCAGCTCTTCCCAGCTGTTCCTAGGGCTCAGGCACTGAAGCTGATAAGAGCACATCGCAGTCTGGATGCGGTCTTGGGGATCAGCACATTAACTAGCATCCAAGCCTTGAGTTCTTTCTTTTTTCTTTTTTTTGGTTGTTAATTTTAGTTGGGTTTTTTTGATGGGGTTTGGGGTTGGTTTTTGTTTGGATTTTTGTTTGGTTTGATTTTGGGTCTGGAGGCTCTCTATGGGTTTTATGCTTCTTCACAGCATACTTTGCAGACAAGAAATGTGGAAGTCTTCACTACTTCATTTTGCATTCTGCTTTCTTAAAAATGTACCTTTAAGTAGATTTTCTGTCCGCATTCGAAGGACTTCCTCTGTATATGCTTAGAAACACCCTGACCCTCAAGTAAGAGACTTCATGACCACAGCAAGGCTGACATTCTTCTGTCTCCCGACTCCACTCCCAACTACCACTAGATGGATATTGCTCTACCAGAAGTGGAATTTTTCACATGAGCTCTTACTCTGAAGTCCCTCGGGTCTTTGTCTGGTGGCCACCTAGATGATAGTAAAACATTTCACAGCTTGCTTTTTTTTTTTAAAAAAAAAAAAAAAAATCCCAGCTTTCTCAGCCACATTTAATTCCCTTCCAGAACAGATTTTAAGGAAACAAGAGTGCTACTGTGTAGCACAAAACAGGGTGCTCCTTTTGCCAACACAGTCCCTGAACAATCAGCATTTAACTCACTGCTTTTCAATGTATTTTTAAGTCCTCTGAGTAAGGCAAATGCTACCTACCACAAAAATCCATGTGGAAAATAGGAAAGAATACAGTGGCATGGTCTTGGACACAAACCTCTTGCTTGGATTTGAATCCTGGCAGCCATGGAGTACTGGTATACTTGATCTTCGGTTTAAAATAAAACTACACTTGTAAGAAAAGAAATTCAGAGAGCAATTGGGATGTTAGGAAGGTCACAAATCTAATAAACAGGTTTAAGTTTCCTATTTGATAACCAGGAAAAAAAAATAATGTAAAAGGTAGCTCAAGAAATACCTGCCTTCAGAATAACACACTGTCACTTTTGCACAGACACAACTTGAAGCCACAAATGGTGATGTTAAATTATGTGTATGAACAGCCTGCAAGTTCACATTATGTTTGCTTTGGAAGGGTAAATTATTACTACGATGAAGGGTTCTTCCCCACAGTATAATTGCTATAAAAATAAGAGAAACAAATACACCATGAAGATGGGAGAAACGATTTCTGAAATCCCTGGGAAAGATTCATATTTCGTGTCCATTGATGCATTTGCAGAACTTTAACAATTTGCATGTTTAAACTTGTCTGGATACTTTTGCTTAGCAGTCAAATGCTAACAAAGAGATCTCTAAGTGAGCAAATAGGTAAAACCAGCAAATTCACCCTTTAAATCTTTTCTAGTAAATACTTTTCTACCAAGTTGGAAAGACATAGAATGTTTTAAAATCTTAAACGTTTGGCTTATCTAAAAACAGTAACAAAGAGGTACCTGATCAGTATTGTTCACTTTGAGAAGTCAACTTTGAGGTACTTCTGAGAAGCCACAGGGCAAAACTAGCATGGCCCTGTGCTCACATGGAACAATTTACATGAGATGGGCAGGACTGCAGCCGCTGTGTCACCAGACCACCTAACCTGCCATGGGTCGCAGTGCTGGGAGGGAGCTTTGGCAGCAGTGCCAGCCTGAGAGTTCAAACTGAAATTCTTCTAATAAACCTAAATGATTTTGGATACCAACTGCAATAGCAGCTGTGATCCCCATCAGACACTTCACCACCCCAAAGCCAAAAAAAACGTGATATCAAAAAATAAGCAAATCCCCATGTTTGGCAACAGTTATCAGGGCTTAGATTTTTTCATGCAATTGGTTTGCTGATACATGATAACTACACGGCTAGTATACACTTACAGATCCTGAGACTGCATCAGCAGATCAGCTAATTGTGTTAATTAGCTGTTTGTATGCGCAATTACCTGATTTGTACAAGCAGTCAAGGTGATCGTACATGTAAATTAGGCATGAATTCGCACAATTTACTCATCTGAGAATCTGCTATTCTACTTACTTTTACGCACCAGAGATCAACAGCTACAGAAGAGTCTGGTGAGTTACTGTCTTTATAGTTCATGCATTTACCAAGTTTTGCATCACTTCCCTACGCCACTGTGGCCAAGCACACCTGCGTGCATGGTCACACAGACACCACCATCAAGTAAAGTCATACAACAAGAGCAATTTGCATCCCCATACAGACAGGAATTTAATTCTTGCCTCCTGAAGGTCTTATTTTCCCCCTGTTATGTCTTCAGTGCTGGGAACTGCTGAGCTTAACAAAGTAAACTTGGTTTTACTTATCACAACAAGCTCAGGAAGCTCTACAAGCAGCAGAAACCCAAACAACTCTGTTGCAAGTACTCAACCCGAAGCCCTGAAGACTGCTTAACATTTAAAACCCCTCTGCTGCCATGCTGACTGGGTGATTAAGGGGTTACAAACACAAATGGGTCATCTACTCTTAATGTGAAGTTATACTATGGCTTGGCAAACAAATGGGTTTTTAATGTCATCGTGCAACTGTTGAGGGATTGCAGACTGGAGCACACAGCTATTATAAAAAGCAAATTCTCTGAAAACTGCACTCCTCTCTTCCCCTCCCAAGGTAACAACCTTTAGCTGAAGAGGGATTTGGGATAGTACTGTATGGACAGCAAAAGCTCAATGATGGGGTAATGCGGGCAATCTCAAATACAGGTACATCTGCCTGAAGTGGCAAGGTAATCAGAAATTTTAAGTTCACCAGGGATAAAAAAAAATCCACTAGTTCAGCCAAGAAGAAACAAAACCCATAAGCTGATGAAGGCCAATAGCTACATTCTCACATCATAAAAAGCAGCTTGATACAACGTAGTCAAGTAGAAGGTTAAAAACAGGTCTCCGGTCTCAAGTGGTGTGCATATCAATAGCTGTGGTCATTTACAGAACTTTCTCAGGGAGACTGAGACAAGACTCATGTTTGAGATGATAAAGTAATCCAAATGACTGCACTTTATAAATAGAGAGAGGTTCAAACTCTTTGTCCTTCATCACACATTACTGGAATGATCATTGTGCTGTTTGTCTACAGCTTCTTCCCTTCTTAACTAGAAGACACTCTCCCAGCCCCAGGCAAACTGTCTGCTTTAGATGTGTACAACTCAACTTCCTTTCTCCCACCAGCAGTCACTAAACCAAAAGGCTCTTCCAGCCAATAGTCCTGACCCTGAGGCAGAGCCGTTATGGCTTAATGTACAAAAAGATTCATGTAGCAACACAAGTGTAACATTTAAAGACAAATTACTCTTCCATTTTTTCATCAGTACACTGTGTGGTGCAAGTATGTGTAATCCCATAGGGACCCCTGGAAGAAGATCAGGGCTTCACTGAACGGTGTCCGATACAGCTGCTGATGGTTGAGGGCACAGGACAAGTGCTACAGCAGGCACCTGAACGCCTGACCCACCAACTCCGACTTATTCTCCCATAGCTGAGTATTTATGCAGCCTATTGGCTTTAATGGCAATACCACTAAAGACTGAGCTCTAAGAACCTTCTTCTGTATCTTTCCAATAAAGAAGTTCAAAAGCTGCTTTGCAGGAGCACATTTTTCCCCTTTTGTTGCATTAAACAAAGCAGGCATGCTGAATGTTCACTTACTGAGAAATTCCGAGTACTATAAATACGTTCAAAATAGGAGTCAAGTTGCGATTCCACATTCAAATATAAGTCAACCCCTTTGAGACCTGGGGAATACAGAAGAGCCAGTCCCAGCTCAGTCCACTGCTCCTCCCTGGCACCTTTCCCTGAGCGCAAGCGTTCAAACGTGTTTATCTGGGAAGGCTCAGGTCAGTCCTGTGCTGCAGGAGCATCTCCCACAGCTGGAACATCCAAAGCGGGTAGCGCTCCATGTTGTAAAATGCTCATGCAGCAGGACTGAGAAAAAGGCATCTCCTGGTCACCGGCTGTTACCGACTACAGGAAAATGAAAATACAGCACCTCTGCACCTGTTCACCTGATGGTGAAGGAAGGAAAAGCCATTACCGAGTGACAGGAGACAAAAAACCAAAATCCACTTCAGCAACTCATCCCAGCACTGGTGATTAATCTCACACTCCCACAGCCCGATGCACATTAACCAGATAATTAATAATTTCTTTAGGGACTCCAGCTCGGCAACTGTTTTATCAACCCGCACAGCATTAGGAGAGAGATGCTGCATTTGTGATCAAACTGCTGGAACTACGGAAATGTTCTGCAGGAACAGTAAAAGCTTCAGAGCAATCTGTGAGCTCAGTTTTACAAGTAACTATAACATATGTGCAGAAATCAAGGCTGCTCCTTTGTCAGTGCAATCACCAGACTCAAAATCTGAGCGAGATCAGCATAATAAGAATAATGCACAGCGATGCCCAACTACCATCCAGCCCCCATCTTTCCCCAAAAGAAGTGCTCTTCAATATTTTTTTTTAAATATATTTTGCCTGATGCAGTAACATAATATGTCAGATCATGCACCTTCGCTATCCTCAGTATGGATAATAAATCTGATCCATTTATCTTATTACCAAAAAGATTAAATATTAATAAAAAAAAAAAACAAAACCCACAACCAAAAAAACCAACAAATACCTCATGTCATGAGATACCTAAATTCTATAAGCCAAAGGCTTTCAAGTAATTTGGTGAGGAGCATGGCAACATTTAACACAGATCTTGCTAGCAACTTTTTGCCATCCTCTGCACTCACACTCCACGTTCAAGGACAGAAGTCCTACAGGATCAGAAATCCAATGGCAAAGTACTGGCACTACACTATCTCCCCCAGCTCTTAAAAATGGACTGTTGAGAAAAATGATGGTAAGTATTCTTTCAGATATTAAACTCTCCAGCATGTTAGATATATGTCAGTATTAAGTGAATAAGAATGACTGATAATTAATAAATCACATCCACAGAGAGTGACAAGGTATTATTTCTTTCAGCCTCTGAAAAGAACAGCCAGTTTCACAGTTCTGCCCAAATAATTTTATCTTTCCAAATGAACAATCTTCTGTAACTGCTCCTTGTTGTCAATAAGCTTCAACATAATAAGTTATCACTGTAGAGGTAAGGAAACAGGCACATCACGTCTAAGTGCCTTGGTGAAGCCTCCTCACCAATAACAGAGAGGATTCCTAAACAAGGCCTCAACTGGTCTTTTCAGCACACAACTATTCTTCCACCTGAGCGAAAGCTGCAGCTTTTGGCTACGGCTCAGTAGAGCATCTCCCTCCTAAAAGATATCCTGCTCTTCGAACTCCAGTCCTGGAAATGCGCCCATGCGGAGCTCCAGCGATAGCCAAGCACATCTGCCCACACAAGTGCAACTGCAGGACTGGGCACGTATCTGTACGTGCATACTCCAAAATGGTAAGTTTTCTCCAAAGTCTGTTCTAAGAATAGGTTAGTAATAAAGAACACATTTTCTTTTAGTACACAACATGGCTTAATTTGTATGTCCTTTTCATATGATGTTAACTGAAAGACATAATATTGCAATTTTTTAAACATCTCCTTTAGTATTTATATGACTCTGCTCACCACATTATTTTCATAGTGTCAGTTACCATTATTCCATTAAATTAAATCCTTTTACAAGCATCTTTCCATAAACATGCACTAGAGATAACACAGCCACATGGTGAGGATTCACAGACTACAGTAAGCAGATTACACCTGTCTTGATTTTCGGTGTAGCTGTCGGCAGAGTATATTCTCCCATCAAACTGCACGCCGATCTCCTCATTAAAGCTACAGGGGAGAATAATTACAGAACAGTACATTGCAGTTTACCAATTGGTCTTGCATACATAAGGGCTTAAAAAAAAAATTTGCATCCTTCAACAGCTGAGAAAATCTTTAAATTGTTATTGTTATTATTAGAAAACAGCCAACATTTTAAGCTATCCAATAACTTGTCTCCTGTATGTAAGGCAGGCAGACAGAGGTGATCAGGTCCAAAAAAGGTCCTAGACTCCCAGTCCATAAATACAATTATTTTTCCCTTTGCAAACACTCCATTGCTCAACCTTCTGTTCTACAGTAAAACCCCCTCCTTGTGAGAAATAATACTGATTGCAGAGTAAGCCTTGAAAGCAAATGGGTGGTTTTCCGGATCTCCTAAAACCTGCAGCTGAGTGTTAAGCATCCCATTCTCCCACCTCCTCAGTCCTCGGTGGGGAAATGGTGAGCCTGTCAGATCCCCACTTATCGTCCTCCCACCAGTCAGGGGAGATGGGGGGTCACAATGGCAGCTTGTTATCTCCAGTCACATCCAAGTCTTTCTTCCAGCCTCCAGCCCCACCAGTGGGCCTCCCTGCTTGGCAGCTGGCTGCTGCCTACCCTATCCAGACAAATGGAGACAGCAAACATCTCCAGATAGTGCCGAAGGAAGCAAGCCTCTGCTGTTTCTGTCCCTGGCCATTTAGGCTCCAGGGCTGAAGCATCCAGCATACACTGAACTGATAGTCCTGCAGAGCATTGGGAAGGCTGAGTTTTCACACATGTTGATAGTTAAGATGTCTGACCTATGTTTTTACGTTAACAGGCAAATCCATTTCAATTTGGATGTCATTTGCATTCTGAGATCCCAATAGCTCCAACTCAGCATCCAAACCCATTGCTTTTCAGGCACCACTATTCAATACCAACTCTTACTCCTCACACAACAGATGACATAAGGGAAAAAGCACAGACACAGGAAAAGTCAAATTCTTCAGGTGTAACAAAGTCAAGTTAGCTTTGCTAACTTTTCTTGCTAGCCAAGAAGCAAAACATCCTAAACACATATTTGGGCTCCAGCAGGACATCCTGACATGCTCTCCTACTCTGCTAAGCCAGGAGCTAAGAGCTGAGGAACTCTAGCAACAAGGGAGCGTGCTGCAGGACTGGTCCCACATATTCTGGATCTCCCAAAAGATTTTCAGATAATAAAAGACTCTGACAGAGACCCTTCTGTACAAGCAGCCCAACAGCCACCCTTTTCCAGCTCTGAAGGAGAGCACGCACGACACCTTAGCTCATAGAGGGACACTTACCATGTAAACATACCTAATTGCTAGCAGCTTTAAAATCACCGAAGAACAAAATTGCCCTATGAAATGGCTTTCAGTACCAGCACTGCAAATGGCTTGCTGCTGCACTTTAACCAGCTGCACCTCCCAGACAAGCTGGCATGCTTCAGGCTTTCTTCCAGTCTCTAACTCGTGACGGGGATGCGCTGGTGACAGAAGCTGAGCAGAGAACCAAACGGAGCAGAGCCTGCCCAAGCGGGCAGCCTGCAGCCAGGCCGATCACTCCTATGGACTGGGAAATCTTTGGGTTTCTCTTGGACAACTCCCCGTCTGCAAGACTGCCGGGCAATGCAGCATCGCATACTCACGGGTTAATTGGCTGCAGGCTAAAAAAGATGACTCAGTCCAACCTTCTGTGCAAACACTGACCATTAACTTTCACCCATTTAAATCATGCTTTGTACTCAGTAACTCCAGCATGGTTTTTTAAATTAGCGAGTTTGGGTAGAGACAGCTCCTGGACACCTCATTCACTGCTTATTTTCCTCACAAAAACAAAAGAAAAAAAGAAAATCAGTATAAATTTTCTTCGCCTCTCCTGCAAGCCTCACAAATTTTGCAAACCAGTTCCCCTAGCTGCAGGGACCACCAGCAAGGGCTCTATGGAAAAATCCAGTGGCAACAACACACGGACCCAAGGATATTTGCTTTTACCCTGTGAAGGGGAGCCAAGCAAGACCTCCTGGGTCTTAGTTCCTACTTAACTCTCCCTCAGAGCACAGTCTCACAGTAGAGAAGTCAAAGAGAGTTTTGCCATCGATTGGCCCAGTAGCAGAGTTCAGCCCTTTGGGAGAAATTGCCTCGACTTCACTAGTTGATTAATGTTTCGGTCCAGAACTAAAGCACATTAACTAATATAGCTCATACTAAAAATATAGACATGTCAAAAAAACTGTGCTTTTTAAAGATTAAGTGTTATAGGTATGTAAAAATCTTTTCCTTCCACTACTGTCCCCTGACACTACTGACCACTCACATCCAAACTGTCCATTTAAAGGTACTCTGTAACAGAACAATCCTTAATTAATTATCAGAATATACTTCTTATGACTTTTCAGAAGAACTGTGTGTCCAATGCATCTTTACAAAATACTGTAATTCTGCTTTCCTGTTCTTACTAGAAAAATAGTCAGCCTGGCAAATGGAGCGAAAACAGGTGTAGGACTACTACTGACTAAGCCATAACATACAGGATTAGCTGGAAATGGCCATATTAGGGACCAGGTTTTCCTGGATGGAGAGGGAAGAGTGAACCATACCCACCACAGACAAAGGCACTGAAAGGAAAGGAAAAAAACCCAATCCTATCAATTGAGTGGAGAAACCTGTCACATATTTCAGTACATCAGGACTCTGACTATGTATCAGAGAGAAGAAGCCCTGATCAAGTCACATGCCCTTTACTACAGAAGATAAGATCAAAAGGTTTCAAAGGAAACCGATGGTGATAGTTTCTTCATTTGTATGCAATGTGACATACCAGATCCAAACTGCTGGCTACTTTTTGAACTATTTGTCAGGGGAAAGAAATTATTATTTTCTTTTATATCTTACTTTTAAAGAAGTCTTAGTCATTTGGGGGTTCTTCCCTCTGCTCCATGTCCTACCGCCCTCTTTTTTTTTTTTTAATTTTTCAGCCAGGATTCAAACGTTCACCTTTGATGTAACATTTTTGCTGCACATCAGAATAGCTATGCCAAGCTTCAGAAAGGCAATTGAATACAGAGAATGAAAAGGATGACATCACTTCAAACATGAACTTTTAATAAAATTACCCTCAAGAAACCTCCCTTGTGATTATTTCTTTTTACCCTGCAACTTCTTTTTCACTCTTCCCATGTGTTTGCAATAATTCAAATTATTACCACACTAGTGGCTGTAGTTGACTCCGAGCCATCAACTACACACAATCAGAAGTATTTCTGCCTATTCCTCACCATTTCCGTTAAGAAAAGTGTTAAATATAACACAAAAAGTCCCTATGCAAGATCACAAGTTGCTTGCTTAGCCAATAGGCTGCGTCACAGTTATATTCACATGGCAAATAAAGTAAATGAGGGACTTCTGACTAGCTCAGCTCCTCCGTGGCCAAGCCCTGATGCATTTCTGCCCAGCGTTCCTGTTGGTGTGCAAAAGCCACACCTGCTTTTTGTTATATGCGTTAGTAAACTTGCTCCAAAACATGCCCTTTTTTCCAAAAAGCAT
The DNA here is from genome assembly GCF_000690775.1 of Eurypyga helias. Lineage (NCBI taxonomy): Eukaryota > Metazoa > Chordata > Aves > Eurypygiformes > Eurypygidae > Eurypyga > Eurypyga helias. The sequence goes on along the minus strand of NW_010243766.1, from coordinate 47,602 downwards.
CAAAAGCATTGTCAAAGTTCACCAGTGCTAAAGAAAGGCACTCAGTATTCAGGAGCCAGTGATACGTTTAAGGTAATAATATTCTCCCAGAAGTGTTGTGAAACATTCAGAAACTGCGGTAGTTGCAGCCATGTAAGTACCTGAGACTGAGACAGCCAGACACAAAAATATATGTTGCAGCCTCTTGGGTGAAGAAGAAGGTACTCAAACCACGGGAAAACGATATAGAACCCACTTCTAGCTCTTGTACAGCCAACAGATCAAATTTTACAGTTGTATCATTTGTTTTTAAATGGGGAAAAAAAAAAATTAAATGTTTCAAACTCTTATATAAATCCCTGCAAGTCCTGGAATCATGCTAATAAAGGATGCTGAATTTAAGGGATAAAGTCTAAGCCCCTTTCAACACAAACAGCACTTCAAATAGTATTTCTCACTTAGTCCAAATATTTTTGAAGCAAGTTTTTTTGAAATACATGGCTTATATGTATGAGCCTATTGAGAGTTTACACAAGTATTTATAGAGAAATGACTGCAGTATACAGGGTTAGTGTCGCTTAGAAAGTCTTAAAAAACATGACAATACCTTTAGTGCATACAGCTGCTATCAGAAACTCCACTGTCAGTGAAGTTTGGTCCTGTACCATCACGTGCTGTCTATCCACAGAGCCCAGACCTTCTTGGGGGCTGCTGTAGCATCCTTTGCAGGAATCTCAGAGGTAGAGAGCGCTGCACCTTCACACCCAGTTCACCAGCTCCTCGGCCAGCCCCATTTCTGCTCAGAGCTGCAGCTGCAGTCCATCTGCATCTCCTCCTCTGACACAGACCGGAGCACAAAGCAAAGTGAACGTGCTCACAGCTTCCTTGCTAACATACCCAAGTCTTGCATTTAGTGTTATTACCACTAATAAAAAATGCAAAATCCACACAAGGCAGAGTAACACTGGTGTGATCCAGCACTCACCTCTCCCACCTGCACTGAAGACCACCACACCAGCAAACATTTTAAAAAGTGATTCCCCCGCCCCCACCCCCCCAGTAAATTCCAACCCTGAATTTCAAAAGCTGCCATTACTAGAGAAAAAAAAAACTGGAACAAAACTCTCTCCTGGACACACAACCACATACTCACAGTTTCATGTGACTTATGACTGGCCCAGAAAACTTGGCTGCATCCCGCCCACGTGTCCCTGTCCTGTCGTGCAATCAGACTTCAGTTTGATATGCACAGCCCCACAACAAGCACCCATGGCTGCAAAGCACCTGTATGATTTATATTCTAACCCACATTACTGCGAGTCTCCCTGCCAGCACCATCAGGTGCCTGCTGAAGGTAACCCTGGTACACAACAAACCAACACAAGAGTAAAACTTTAGGAGAAATATAAATTGAAAAAGCAAAACCAAACTAGGCATTAGGGATTATTATGATTTGCAATTACTGACATATTGATAAGGGTTGTGTAACCTAAAGAACAAGGTGAGGATATCCCACGGGCATCATGTGACAGCATTCTCATCATCCAGCTTCTGACACCAAACTTAAAAAGGTAAAGTTACTCTTCCTAGGCTCTCTCAGCAGAGGAGAGCAACATGGCAAGAAATCAGCTTTTCCAAGGGTGCTCAAGAGTTAAAGCCTGGGGAAGGTGGCCCCCTGAAGCGGCAACTGACCTGCATTAAGAGTCTGACAGGTACAGGTAGCTTGTCTCACACGCGCAGCAGGCAGCCCAGGCTTCAGCAGAGCGAGGCGATGCTGGTTCCCTTGAACACACAGCACCGCGAGTAACAAAAACTCAGCTGCAACCACTCCTGGAACAACAGCTTCCCGAGACAGACAGGTTTTCAGGTGTTGTTAACTGAGCCATCCATTCAGGGTCAACTCACTACCAGCACCACAAGGCTTTTAAATTAGGCGTTAAAACCCAGGTGAAACTCACCCCCCTTCCTCAGGTGCTAAGCACAGCCGTGTTTTACTCCTCCCCAAGGTGCAGCACCTGTGGTGCTGGGTGGGCTTGTGGCACAGCTCCTGCTAAAGAAGAGCCAAGCGGTGACAGTGATGACTGGGAAGGACTGGTTATGTGACTGAGTCCCCATGGGAACATGGGGCTGGTGGATAGCTCATTTGGCACCTTTCAGTAAGGCCAGTGGGTTTTCTCCCCTGTAGAGGTGTTGCACGTTTGTTTAATCACCAGGAGATGGAACAATTAAGAAGTGCTCAATACTCTTCTTCCCCCCTCCAACACCTTAGTCATCAAATCGCCCTATTGTGCTGCTCAATACATTCTATAAGAGTCAGAATATGAGACTACGTCCAAAGATAGCAATGAACACACAAGGTAATTATTTTTAAGCTTGCTAATCACAATCAATAGTTTCTTAGCAAAACTGATGAGCTGGAGTTGGCTCCTATTTTTAACCAATAAGATATGCAGTCAAGAGTTGAATTACACCATCGGGCAAGTCTCCAAACTCCTAATGACTGCCAGCCAAGAGAAGGATGGGTCCTTGGTGGGTCTTACTCCCTTCCCGAGCATGATATCGAAGTGTATTTTCCACAGACTGTAAAGACAGAATTGTATTGTAACTGCTGCACAAGTTCACAGAAAACACCAAAACAAGAATTTAACTCCATACATCAAAAAAGAGTTATACAATTCTAAAAAAGCCAGAGGAGGTTTGCTTGATTGATTTGAAGTTTTTTAGCTGTCATGTAAAAGATAAACTTGTAGAACAGCGCCATGTGCCTTCCAGGGGTGCACAATTAAGGACAGATGAATACAAGTTGAAGACTGGTTACAGAGCTCAGACCCTCTCCTCTTTCAGCAAGATTTTTCCCTAAAGTGATCTTTCTCATGTTTTGCTATCCCCTGATTGTGGGTTTTCTTTCTGTTTTTTTTTTTTTGGTTTTTGTTTTTCCAAAAAACGTTTTGTTTGTTTGTTTTTGTTTTTCCAAAAAACATAGCTTTCCATTTTCCTGTTGGGAAACTCCTCCCTTCCCTGACACTCCCAGGAAAGTGTTTTTTACCCTTACAACAGAGCCTAAAATTGTTCCCAACATTCTGCAGCAATAATTCCCTCTTGGAAGAGACAACATGCTTTCATTTGTTTTGTTTCTTCTACCCACTGATTAAAAGCAATAGTGACTCCAAAGGAGTAGTACAATACCATCAACTGTAATTGTTGCCTCTCACAACAAATGTGAAGGCGATCAGGAAACACACCCACCCTTGATTACTGGGAAAATATCAGGGATAAAAGATGTCAGCAGGGGCTAGTAATTCTTTTTATCCACTAACAAAGACTAAGGTAGGAGAAACCAGCATCAGCCCTCCGTCCATTAACAGGATGGTATTACAGGGGTGCAGAGGTTGGCTAATTAACACAAGCAATTACGCTCCTTTCATTTTCCTCTCATTATCCTGCGAATTTTGGACATTTTCAACTTTGTTACCCATGCCTGCTGCGGGATGAAAATGGCTGAGCGATGAAGGTGTCCATGAGGTGTCCAGTTGGGTCGGCAGCTCTCGAAGAGAGACTGCAGGTCAGCAATGCAAGGGAAGCAGCGCGGCGATGCCATCACTGCCAGCCATCGGACATGACCAGTGCTCTCTGTGCTAGACAGAGTGACACTGCTGTACATGATGCGGGTTTTTGAAGTCTCCCCCGACCATTATATGCAGTGTCACTGTTTATTAAAGATAACTAATGCCCTAAGTCTTTATTTACTTCTGTTTATTGCTATTTTAGCAAGAGTCACCAGAGAGCAGCTATGCTTCTGGTCCACCAGGGTTCTTTAATCACTGTTAGTAGGTAAAATCATGTGTGACAACTAATCCAAAAAGCAGATTATATTTATTTTGGCTACAGTGGCTTGCAATTCGTTAAAATCAACAAAGCCTTTTCATTAGCCCCCTGCTGATGTCCTAAAAACAGACATTTCAAGGGTCTTAAAGCACAGAGCTACACATGGGCAGCAAAGCCAGCACTGAAAGACTTACTGTTGCCATATTTACAGTAAAATCTTATTAAAAACAACAGCAACTTATTTTCTTTCATAAGAGGGCTTAATTTATGATCCCAAATTCCAAAAATCACAATCTTAGAGGCAGGACTTCTTAAATTTTGAAAAGTATAAGTGAATCAGCAGTACAATTACCGGTGAAATACTTGCTCAGGGGTTTGTGTTGTAAAAAAAGCTGTCGTAACACTGTAAGGAGTGAGATTACAAATTCAGGGAGTCTAAATATTAGCCTACATGCTTGCCAAGCCCCCCTGCATTCTGGAACCACATCTGAATAATTGAATTTCTAGTTAACAGTGTGATCTTGCAACTCTTATTCTCAGTGATTTCATGATCTCTGGCCATAATCTCCTGGTGACACTGCCTCAGACCTGCAATCAGGAAAACATACAGTAGGGATGTCAGTGTGCCCGAGAAGATCCAGATGAAGTTACATAGAATCATAGAGTCACAGAATGGTTTGGGTTGGAAGAGACCTTACAGACCATCTAGTTCCAACCCCCCTGCCATGGGCAGGGACACCTTCAGACCAGGTTGCTCAAAGCCTCATTCAGCCTGGCCTTGAACACTCCCAGGGATGGGGCATCCACAGCTTCTCTGGGCAACCTGTGCCAGTGCTTCACTATCTTCTCCGCGAAGAATTTCTTCCTGATATCTAATCTAAACCTCCCCACTTTCAATTTAAACCTGTTACCCCTTGTCCTGTCACTACAGGCCCTTGTAAAAAGTCCCCTCCCAGCTTCCTTGGGACATGACATGACGTTCCATAGGTTACCCATCTCCTCACCAATCTCTCTGGCTCTTCAAACACCACCAGGAAGTTAACAAACCCAGAACCAGCCTTAACCATAACAACCAAGGGCCATCATTGAGCCAAACTAGGAAATGAATGAAATCCAGGTATTTGATTAAAAAAAAAAAAAAAAAAAAGAGAGAGAGACACCGATTTACATCAACCAATTGTTTTCATTCTGAGTATGAGTTGTGCCAGGGGAGGTTTAGATTGGATATTAGGAAAAATTTCTTCTCTGAAAGGGTTGTCAGGCATTGAAAGGGGCTGCCCAGGGAGGTGGTTGAGTCATCATCCCTTGGGGTATTTAAGAGACCATGGATGAGGCGCTTAGAGACATGGTTTAGTGGTGGACTTGGCCGTGCTAGATTAATGGTTGGATTTGATCATCTTGAAGGTCTTTTCCAATCTAAAAGATTTTATGAGTTTATGAGCTCTCCAAGTAATGCACAAATTTTCAGTAACTGCCCTCACATACCTTGTCTTGGAAAAGTGACTTAAACAACACCCTTGACACTGTGAAGAAAGACACTCCTCACCTGCATCCTACTGTGCAGATATATTTATTTCCCACATCACAGCTAGATGTGGATGTGGATCTGCTTTGTGAATTTTCATGTCTACTGTTGAAGTGGAGCTTCTTGTTTGTCCCCCAAGCACAATCTTGAACATTGTCAAGGCCGATTATTAGACATCACTTCACACCAGGCTTTTCCAAACATGCAGATCTCCAGCGGTTTAAAGGGAAGCCAAGAGCGGCCCTTTAGTGAGAGAACTGTTCTTGAGCACACAAACCATCATGGTGCCAGGCTGCCCTTGGGTCAGGACGGGAGGGTCAGGTCATCTCCCACCAGGCCAGCCCTTCAGTTGGCTGCAGCCCCTCCAAGTTCACACTGTGAGCACAACAGCTGTCTGTTAAAGCAGAGAATAAAATCCAGCCTGGAAGGAAAACCGAGATACAAAGCTTTTCTCCAATGGCTAAACAGAGTTTTGGCCACAGGGAAAACTGCCCCCCATCTGATATACAAGTTATCATCTTGGCTTTCCATAATTAAAGCTATTGTTGCCATGGCAATACAAAGGACAGTGAAAATATACGCAAGGCTACTGTCATGCCTCTTTAGTGATACAATTTGTCGTCCCAGTCTGGTTTGTGCCAGGATGGAACAAAACGTGACTCAGAGAAATGGTTGTCTTGACAAGGTTTGTTATTTAGGCATCAGATGCTGTGCGCGCTGTAAGACCACTTTCTCAGGCTCCCTAACATGACCACTAATCCTGTTAAAGTCAATAGTAGTGTTAAAGATAATTTCAAAGAGAACAGTTCTGATCCTACACTACTAAATTACTCAAAGCACCTTAAAGAAACAAATAAAATTTATATAGAGAATGATAAAGATGAACAACTACCAATCAGAAGGATTATCATACGTAACATTAAAAGTAGATACGATATTAAAATGCAGAAACCTGATTGCAGGATCAGTACCACTCAGTTAGCCTGGCAGTTATTTATTCATTTGAAACTGTGATCTCTGCTGAACATGTTATAATCAAGCAGGAATTGAAGGTCACCCAATGACCTTTGAATAGCAACAAGTAATCTGCTATTTAGGAGATATCACACAACTTACATATTTCTCTATGGATACACACCTACATATGGAAAACTTGCATAGACACACCAACAGTTTTTTTACAGGATAGGATAACAATTTTAAGAGTTTTTTGATTTGCAGTCTAGTCATTTCTTCTTCACACAGAAATCTCTAATAGGATTCCTCAAGTACATAAGAGCCTACTCACACAGAAAACACGGAGGTGCTACTGCTATTTGTTAGTAATACAATAGCTGTACAGGAATATCTGCTACAACAAAAAGCCAAGTTGCAGAGACTTATTTTAAGTAAAAATCTCATTGATGACAATTTTCACTGACATCAAGCAGAGTTTTGCTTACTTCTGCAATGGAAAGCTTCTCATATGGGCCAAGTACAAATGAAGACACAGACAGCTGTGGGCTGCAAGGAGGGCAAGTACCAGAGAGGGGTGAGATCCAGGGGGTCCACCAAAGCAAGGAGGCAGAATCTTCTTATTTCACCTTGATTTCTATGGCTCTTGTACTGCTGCAAAGCAAAATACAAAGTATTATACAAATCCCAGCGTGACGTTTGTGTGCAAGCGCTGCCGTGTGGCCCCTGAAGGATAAATTATAGATAAGGGGACTGATGATGGAAGAATCTCTGGGACTGTCAGGGTTAAGACAGAGTAGGGGGTGTGGAACAAGAAAGTTCAGCAATGGCTGAACAGAGAGGGACCAGGAAGATCTGCTTCAGAGAAGTGACACCACATGGAGAGTGTTCTCCCAGAGATCAGCAAAAGAAAATTGGGCAGTTGCATGAGGACAGATCCAGCACCAAAATCTAAACCAAGGTAGTCCAGGGGATGCCCTACCGGCAGAAGGTGACCAGGGTCATGAAGGATCTCAGATATTCTAGTCATTAGCACATAATAAAACTATAAAAAACACATGAGGCTATGAAAAAAGAATGGGAGGAAAAACTAATGGGCCAGAAGAAGAACAATAAACTGGCAGATGGGAGGTCCCAGCTCAAGAAGAATTTGAAGGAATGGAGAGATGTATTCTTGGAAGAGGAAGGGTACATCAGGTAGCTGACATATTGAGTTTCCAGGAAAGAGGGTAGAGTATTAATGACAGTGCAGCTGACGGCTTCAGCAGCTACCAACGAAATGATTTGCCCTTCTTTTTCAGCCAAAGAGGTGACAGTGCTGATATGGCAGCTGATTTACATGCATCATCATAACTTCCATAGTAATATCAGATTTCTATATAAGGACTTGTAGTATCAGCTTTGCAGGTCAGTGTCAACGTCTAACAGAGACGCTGGAGACAAAGGAGAAGATTCAGAGGCACCGAGGTGTCTAAAACAGGGTTTAACCTGAATTTAATTGCCTAATTAGAAAAGATATTCCAAAATCCCCTGCTTCAGAAACTAAACGCATCAGGGCTAACACGCATGACCATAAAGACCACTGGAAATCAATTCCTGCTACCGTGGCAGACACGTCTGTCACCCCCGTGACCAGACACAGGTTGTTCCATGCTGCCTGTGTTGTGAACAGGCCCAGTCCCAAAGGTGAGCTTGGGCTACTCCTAACATGTACTAACAGTGCCCTCTTTTCTCATCCCTGCTTTTTGCCAGTCTCTCTCTAATATAAAATACACAAGTTCTGCCATGACAGCGCTGGCTTCTGCCCAAAGTGTCTGTCGCTGGCTATTGCGAACTGGCCAGCTGACCACACAGCCCAGCACCCTTGCTTTGACTCGGCCTACACCAGAGAACTATTTCTTTGAGGATTAAAACACACTAAACTGGAAGTACTTAAGGTGCCCAAAGTGACAAGGAATGTTGTCACAAGTTTAATTTCAGTTGGGGTGGCATTAGCATACCAAATGCAAAACTGTTTAAAGGATTGGGCCCTAATTGCATGTAAACCCTTGTCCCGTATGAGGAACCAAGAAAGCTGCAGAACTGCAGTTTCCAACCATAAGCCAGGTTTAGTAATACATCCAGGCTTTAGAGCATGTAAAAAAAAAAAAAAAAAATTGAGGGACCAGCAAGGTGTTTGATATTATTTCTAGTCTGACTTTAATACATTCTCACCATTTGCAGATGTCCTGTCTGTTTCTGACATCCTTTACGGCACGTAGATTTTGCTACAACAAAAATTCAGGTTGTGGATTTTTGCCAGTAACAAGCTGATGTTGCTCAGAGCAGCATTAAAATGCTATCACGCTGTTAGATTAAGTAACCTTTTTTCTCTACTAGCACAGACTGTACTTTAGCTTTGCCCTTACACCTACCAAATTGCTGTTTCTTGCAGCATTCCCTTTTGAAGGTAGTTTGCTGGTCTCCAAACTGATGTTATTTTCACCAAATGAAATGGGGATTTGTAGAGGAGTGCAATAAAAGCAGGAGCTGGTCCTCCTTGCACAAATAATATTTTTTAAAAAGGCAGTATGGCAAAATAGGGAGTTTCTTTACTTTTAAGCAGGACTCCCAACTCCCATGAGGTGACTCATGAGATATTGGCACGTGTTAATATGAAACTGGTTTTATAGAGTAAGTAGCTACAGTATGTACTCCGTAGATGTTCATGGTCCTAAACCTGCTGACATAACAACAACTAAGGCATTAAACACATTTTTTCCCTTTGCCTCTTCCCATTTTTTTAAACTACTTTTGAAAATCTCTCTCCCCTCACCTCTCCTCTGTCAACTATCCGATCTGGGGCATTTCCATCTGTAATTCTTTAAAGGGAGTAGTCTGTGATGGAGACAATGAGACCAGAGACAACCAGGTACAGTAAAATGTGAACACAGGTGTTCCAGCTAGGGCACCTCTAGGACATTAACTATAAATACTAAATAGGCTGGGGGAGGAAAAAAAAACAAAAAACCAAACCCCGAAACCCACCAAACACCAAAAAACAACCACCAACCAAACAAAAAAACCCACCCACACCACACTGCAAAAAGAGACCAAACTGCAAAAACCCAGTTGCATCGATTAGCTGATCAGTTTGCCAGTGAGTGATTAGTCGGAAAGGCTGGAATTAGTCAGTGCAGCCCTGCCTCCCATGAATAAAATGTGGGGAGGACACCCTTTCCCACCCTCAGTGACAGATGATATCTGTTTTCTCCTTTGAGTTTGAATTTAAGAGCCACTGAAGCTCAGCAAGAGTATATTCTGGCTCAAATGAGCTGAAAATTGCATTCAATTTGAATTTCAAAACCAGAGGAGAAGGAGGAATGGGGGGAGAGGGAGGGAGGGAGCTCAGCAGGACCCATCAAGCCAGGTCCCTCCTGCAGCAGGTCGGGCTGCAGAGCTGAAACCCAGGGCATGATGCAAAGGAAAAAGCATTGTTGGACAACAGCCCGGTCTGAGTTTAAAAATAAACGTTTCACTGTCAGGATCAAAGCAAACTCTGCTTTTATGTATATTACAAGCTATAGGTTCAGAAGAAAAAGATTCTTCTGGTTACTTGAGGAGACAGAGGCAGTCGGAAGGTAGGGCTAGCCAGAGGGAGGGGGTGCCAAGCTTTTCCACTGGAAAATCCTCAATAGAACAGTCTAATCCAAAAGTACTTGCCATCCCCTTGAATAGAGCCTATGTACTGAATGTATGCCCTGAACTTTCCTGAATGTAAGGTTCATTTAGGGCTGCGTTTTGTAGCGTGGGGTAACAATTAATTTATGTCTTTGTGGGTGAAGGGATTATTTCCCCTTCCCTTTGTGCATTAAGTTTACAGTTATATCTGATGACACTGAGAGAAATGGAGTTACGCCTGCAACCCAAATATATCCTGTAATTTAATGGCATGACAGCAGTTGGTCTCTTCAGTGAAACTGATAATGTCCAATATTCAATATAATAATGATAACACACCAAATCAAGAGATTTTTCAGCAATTTTCTTACTAACGTCTGTGTGCGATTTGACCCAAAGGTTTGGAGTAGTAATAAAATAATTACAATTAATCATGAGTAATAATTAGTAACTTAAGGATTCAAATGTGTCCATTTATACATTCAGGATCAGCATTTTCTATGTACCCTTGAGAGGCTTTTAACTTCCCTTCCTAAACAAAACGCTTGCAGTAACATTTAATAACCGGAGTGTCCAGTCACCAGAGAAACTGGTTTTACTTTGTCTCATGAGATTTGCTATACGGCATTACATTCATGGATAGAAGGGTCCCTGTTCCACCCAATAACATACCCATAACCTCTGATGCAGCTTATATTTCAAAGCTCAAAGATGTTATTACAAGGTTTTCCCCTTTTTTCCAATTAAGTGGGTTTTTTCATTGACAAATCAGTAAATCACCAGCTTCATACATGTGATGCGAGGCGACTCCAACCCCAAAAGAAAAAAGAATTAAAAAGCGCGGTCAATTTTCCTGGCCAACGTATTTAATAAAAACTCCGAGGTAACAGAGTTATGCACACGCTAATAGATACACCTTAGCATGCTATGCCTTCAGTAAGTCTTTGTTTTCCCTCTTTGGCAAAAGACCACATTAACACACAAAGTGAGCTAATGTCCTGTTTTTAAGATTTTCCCATCACCAAATTAATTTTTTACCATTCTTTTAGCAGATAAAGAGTCAATTTGAACAGTGTCTAAATTCCACTTGCAAACTTTGCACCACACAGAAGAAAAGTTTCAGAATACTACAGTCACTTATATAAAAATGTGTACGCATTCACAATCACTTGAATAACCTCTTAGACATCGCTGTGCACCACACTGGGCAGAGGAACTACTCAGTGTACAGGACACTTTGTGGATATCCAAATATGCAATTGCAGGCCTCGCTTTGGCAGGTATTTGTTGGTATCGTTACAATTTTCATTCTTGCATCATCCTCTTGCTTCCTAAATTGTAGCGCCTCAGAAACAGTGAGCTCATGTCTCCCCTACATGCTATGTTTTTTTAAATACAGACCCTCAGAACTCTGGAGGGGAGGAGGAAAAATCCACAGAATTAGCTCCATCACACCATTTCTCAAAGAAAGCTTTCTTTGAAAAATCAGATTATCTACCATTACAATGCTTACTTTACTGGAGATGATACTCACTTTATGGAAGGAAAAGAGGACAATAAATATGCAAAATATATGGCATACTCCTTACAGATCAATCTTCATACTGGAGCTTCTGGATCTAACGTTACTAATAATACACAATAAGAGTTTTAGCCCAATGACAGCACTGCATTAAACAGCTCCATGGCTTCCAGACCAGAGCCAAACCACGTTCAGTCCGCTCCGGTCCATCTGCACCTACTCATGTGGACATGCCCCTGATGGTGCTTTGCTTTCCCAGCTGGAAAGGCCAGGCCTGATCCCGCTATGGCTGTCGGCACTCAAACTGCTCCGTGGCCTGAGCGCTGTTAGCAGGCAGAGAGGAACACCGAGTGAGCGTGGGTGACACAAGCATGGCATCAGAGGAAATACTTGACAATTTCTCCAAGGTATTGGACATCAGAGTAGTTCAGATGAATGGCATGCGTGCCCACGTAACGCTGCAAGGTCAAGAAGACCTTATGTTATTTACTAGGTGAGTGCTGTTTTCATGCACTAAAATATTTTATTGAGACGAACAGTAGGGCTTGCCTGCTTGGGGAAAAAAACCCCACCAGTTCCCCATTTTCTTCTACAAACATCAGCCCTTTTATAGTTGAACATCCCTTACTTCTGCAACGTTGTGTAAGTAACATTATGAAATGATGATACATCTCGCAAAGAAAACCTAAGAGGGATAGCCATTTTTCACATTAGCCACTTTCCACTAGCTTTCCTTTAGTTGGCTGCTATCAAAACTGGGGAGGTGCGAAGTCAGGTGGAGTACAAAGCAGAGTATAAATGCAAAACTCACTAGATGCAATCTCCTCCACTATTTTCTTCTATGCAGTATTCTACACCAAAACCATTCTTACTGTGGCAGTATCTGTTGGAAAGACAGCAGAAAAAGACCACGTTGCCTCACCAAGGCTAGCTAAAAAAGGAGAAAAAAAGGTCAAAAAACTGCTGTTGGGTTTCGTTGTTGTTAACTGAGACCACTCTGGTTTTGAATAATTTAGAGGGCAAATTATAAAGTGTGCGTCTTTAAAAAGGACATCACAGAGCTTCAGCAAATCTATGCTGCCCAGTGAAACGACTTATTCCATGGAAACAATGCTGCAGCCAGAAGCGGCATGGCAAAGCCAGCAAACCACCAAGACGATGGAAACCACTGATCCACGGGTACCCCGAGAAGACCACACCCCCCAGTGGAGTGTGTATAAACACAAGGCTCCCCAGTGCCTTTCTTGGTACCTGTTCCAACCGCAGCCTGTTACGGTCCAACCCTGGTTGTTACGGCACAAGACTGCTGATGATTTATTGAGGGCTCTTAGTTCCATCAGACACTTTACAATTAACAGCTTCTCCTCCTTTTCTTAAATATAAATAAATACATAAATTAAATCAGAGCTGCTAAGTGCTGGGTGTACCCAAAGCTTCGATGACATCATCGGCAACTGCCAATCACCCAGGCTGCAAAAATAAATAAGGGATGGGGGTGCGGGCAGGGAGGGAGGCTGGGTATTTACTCAATCAGTACCTATTTTCGAATTTCCTTCAAGCTGGCTTGGACCAAGAGCCATCAATTATTTAAAAGAAGTAACATGATGCTTCCTTTGTTGAGGCAAATCTGCAAGCAGACCCCAAGAGAGAATAAAAAATGAATTAGGCAGAATTTATTAGTGCGCTTGAAGAAAACAGATTCAGCTATCAGAGCTGACTGTGGTTTTAAAAATAGTGTATTTCTGCCCATGAACAATAGTTTCTCTCTTTCTCCCTTACCCCACTAGATCCTCAATAATCCCACCTCTTCCCTCTCCTTATGCCTTTTTTTATTCTTTTTGAAGAGAGCATAACGCTGAAAGAGGCATCAATCATTTCTTAAACTTCTTCCTTCTTTTCTGACTTGACTTGATGTATTGTCTTCATTTAAATTACAAATATACTAATCTAAAACACTGTTTACCAAGCAGCATATTAAATGAAAGATGCAAGAAATTGCATCACTCACATTTTAAAAATGACTTTAGACTCAGGGACACATAAAACCAGCAAGACAGGATGATCTGCCTTGGCTGCTATATTTCAATCCTAGCAAATGAGATTCATGTGCTGTGGTGTTCTGCTCAGGACACTGCTAACCCCCAGTCAAACGAACACTGCCAAAACCAGTACAGAATTGGTTCCTTGGCAGACTTGTCAGCTGGGAATTCTGTGATGCTCCAGGGATGTCCAGTGCCCTTGAGCCCAAAGCCTCAGCCCCTGGGTCCGTACCTTGTAAGACAGAGTTCACACCTGAGGCGGTCGCTCCAGGGCTGTGAGTGAGGGTCCTGGCCAGGCTGGAGGATGCTGCATGGGATGAAAGCACCCTGAGGCTCATTTCAACTCAGGTGACAGTCATCTGCAGGAATGGTAACAGCAAAGGGAACCCTCGCAGGACAAGCAAAAAGCACCGCCTTCTCCTACACACCAGGGAAACAATGCGTTTAGATCATTTTTGGTGACCTTTTGTGATGGCCAGCAGCAGGAAAGGGCAAACACCACGTTATGAAAACAACAAGCTCGCAAAGGCACGGCCCTCCTGATGCTGGGGCTCCTGCCCCTCTTCCTCGGGATGGCTGCCAGCTCCGCTCATCTCGCTCCTCCTTGGAGGGGCCGGGAGCAAAGGTTCGGCTCTCTCCCTGCGCCAGGCCATCACGGCTCAGCAGGGATGAGCCTCGGGAACCAGGTGTTAGCCTGCCTCCTTATCCCCCTCTCCTAACACCAAAACAAAATAAAGGTCATCACTTGCTAGTTCCTGTGCTGACAGGGCTTGATTAAAAGCATAGTTAGTCCAAAAGCCAAGTAAATTTTATAAGAACTGTGAGCATGGCCTCAAGGAGTATTTTCTCATGTTAAAGAAAACACTGGAACGTTATTTATCAGCATGAGCCTGGAAGAAACTATAAAGCTTTGGAAACAAAGACTGTTCCTGGCTGGGCATGTTTGTGTTTCCCCAGCTTAGCTTGGAGAAGGGACATTTTTGCAGGCCTAGTGTCAGGCATGACAACATGGATGCTGAAGATCCCTAGAAAAGCCAAGCACCTGAATATAGGCCTGCTGGCTGTGATGTTACCCCTTCACAACTAGTAATATAGAGGGAATTAAAGCAATGAGAAACATTTAAACAATTCTGTAGAGGATTTTTTTTTTTTTAGGGAAAAATATATTTTGTTGTGGGTAGTGCTTACCAAACCATGGCACCACGGCAGCCCCAGTTTCTCTCCATTTCTCACACCATGTCCCACAGGAGCCTTGGCACATGCTGCGATGGCTCACTGTGACGGCCTGGTCTGGGCGGTGTGCAAGCGTGTGCACAAAAGCAGTTCCTTGTTTCTCAGATGTGCGCTGAACCTGCTGTAGCAACCCTGGCTCACCCAGCATCCATGCAGGCCTCGCATGCCCCAGCCTTGTGAATGAACAAAGGTGCTCTTCTCCAAAAAGCATCGCTTTCAGGATGCCCTCTAAAAATTGTAACAATCTTCTATTCCAGCTTCTTGAGCTCACAAAAACCCCGCAGGTTTCTGATCTCACAGATTTATCCAGTACCTCTGTGGGCCAAACGTAATTATGCATAGTAGGTCTAAATAAATTCATTAATTTGCCCTTAAATATTTTAAAGGTAGCATCAAGTTTCACAGTATTCTACTTTCAAACGTAGCTGTTTTCCTTATAACTTCCACACCACATGCCTCTCTTAGGCAGAAGAGGAAAGAATTGAAAACACCCAACTCAAGTGAACGTGAAAGGCAAGCTGACACTGGGAGGTGCCAAGGCAACATCATTCCACTTCTCTTTACGTCTTCCTCTCTGGATTGTAATGGCAAGATCCTGAATGCCAGACTCTGGAAAATATCCTTGCAGAGGTAGCATCTGCTCCCTTGGCATACTTCTTGAGCAGTTGTATTGGCAGCTTTAGGTTTGTCCAAGTCTATCATATGACAAGAGTGCAGATGGGTTGCCTTGGATGCTTTGTCTTCCCGAATGCCATTTTCCTTTTATTAGCATTTTATTCTAAGGAAACATACGTAAAAATCTGTATGTGGAAGGTTATATGTACACACGATTTCACACCAGTGAGGGGCTTTGTCTAGCCTCCATCAAGAATTTTTACTATCATTTAGCTTGGATTCCTGCAAGGGCCCCGACTTTTATTGAAGTCGGTATGTGGCATCAAGCAGATTAGGCCCTCACTGTGTGGATCTGCATTTCAACCAGCTATTCTTCCACAAGCTATAACTTTTCCCATCTGTGTTGATCTTTCTTCGCAAATTAACACCTGAGTCCTCAGAATATTAGACACGTAGGAAAGCTGCTCATTTCGAGTTAACTTCTGCTCCCACTGAAATCAGTGGGAGTTTTGCCATTTGTCCATTATTCAGATGAATAAATAACAGAGCTATGACACAGTTGCCATATATACTGGGACTGGTCTTTTTTTCTTCCTTAGTTTTAGGATCCCACCTTATTTCCCATACACTAATCACACAGAAATCTGAATATACATGGGCTTTTTTTTTTTTTAAACTCTAAAGAAAACTAGAGTTCAGATTAGCCAGTAAACCACAAATTGCTGCAGAAAGTAAAGGATCCTAAGGGAAAAGGAGGAGAAGGCATCTAATTAAACTGGGGAATACAGAACAAAGAAGAAAAAAAAATTAATAATAAATAAACCCAAGATAATCTGAAAAACGTATTCCTAACCTGTCTGAAAGATCTTAGCCTTGTTGTGAGAGTATTTGCTAGAATGTTTCATATGAAACAGTTTCAAAAGGTAAAGGAAACATAAAGCAGAAGTGCAATACTGTAAAACCGTTTGCATTCTCAGGACATGTTTTAACACGTTAATTTGTTATTTCCTGGACAGATAAAGGCACGGAGCTACAAAACTATCAGCTATCTTTCCATTCATTGTAACATACTGTTCCTCCAACAAAGCATACGGTATACTAACTGGTGTCCAACATAGAAAAAAATCTACTAACTACAGTCACCTTCTCAGGGAAAAGCTTGAGAAGGCCACAACTTACACTAGGTAAGAGGCACAAAACATGGGCTCTGGTGAACCAAAGCAAAAAGTTAATTTCAGAATATAAAGAACTGAATTGGAATCCCAGATATCAACAGCTAGAAACTATGAAACCTTTCCACTGTCATTTTCACCCAGACTGCAGAAAAGGGATGTTTGCTCTAATGTCTCTTTAAAATGGCAGCTGCAATCTCCTAATAAATGTATTGTGAGGAATCAGGCTTCATAAAACTGAGCAGTTATTTACTACTCCTTTAAAACTTCTTAAAAAGGAAAAAAAAAAAGAAGGCATAAGGTTTTAAGTTTTGGCAAAGGAAAAAAGAACGAGACAGTCATTCAGCATCCCCTCTGAATCATCCCCGTTGTTCCCCAGCTAAAAACATGCTGTGACAGGAGCAGAAGAGCTTAGAAATCAAGTGCAAGAATTTATGTCTAAAATGGGATCATCTCACCTTTCTTAATCTCAGAGGGGCCTACGCCTCTCAGGTCGGCACGGGCCATTCAGATCCTTTAATTCTAACTTATCTGCAGTGAATAAATATGCTAAGGACCAAAACCTGTTTGGGAAAATCCTAGTGTCAGTTTGACGTGAGTACTAAATGGCTTATGAAGGTATAATTTGGCTCACATAAGTGAATAGCTTCAACTTCAGTATCCCAAAGAGTATCCCCTTTGAAAGAGAATACTGTGGCATGATAGTAATTATCCAAGTAAGGGCACTTCTCTTCAAATGCTTCACCATAATATTCATGCATCATAAACCTAGATAAACCTATAATACATATATGCTTCTAATACAAAACAAACGCATACGCTCACATTCACATCATACACACATAACATATCCACCTTAGATAAAATAGTTTATACTTTTGAACACCTCTCATACAGCCCACAGTAATCCAAAATATATGATGGTTATGTAAGGAATCATTGAAGGAAGCAATTGTATTTAATTCAGAAATGAGGAAAACAAGAGAGGAAATAAGCTTCTCCATACTTGAGCAGTGATTCTGTAGAAGTGCTGAGAATAAAACCTGGAACTCTAAACCACAAAACATCATCCTTGCCATACTCAGCATGTGTAATTTAGCCAAAAATTACATAAAGCCTTTTATGCCACAAGCTGCAAGTAAAAATGTCAGCGTGAAAAGCTGTGAGAATAATTCATTTTGCAGTTCAGTAGACAATTTTTTTTAGAAGTAGCATGTTGGACAGATTGTTACACGCAACCCTCAGAAATTTTCCTTTTCAGACACACAGCGCGTAGCGCCTTCCCTTGTGAATGAAGCTCAAGACCTCTGAGAAAGAAAAAGGAACTGGATTTGTGTTTCTGATGTCCTGAGTGAGTGCTTTCAGCTACTGCCTAAAATGAGGCGACCGTCAATCACAACCTTTTAAAAAGATCTAGCCTGTCAGATGTTCTTCTAAATTAAAAGTACGGAAAATTTGGATTGACTTTTCTAATGCTTTCAGAATCATAGAATCATAGAATGGTTAGAGTTGGAAGGGACCTTAAAGATCATCTAGTTCCAACCCCCCTGCCATGGGCAGGGACCCCTTCCACTAGACCAGGTTGCTCAAAGCCACATCCAGTCTGACCTTGAAGACAGCCAGGGATGGGGCATCCACAACATCTCTGGGCAACCTGTTCCAGTGCCGCACCACCCTCTCTGTGAAGAATTTCTTCCTGACATCTAATCTAAACCTCCCTGATTTCAATTTATACCCATTACCCCTTGTCCTATCACTACACGCTCTTGTAAAAAGTCCTCTCCCAGTTCCCTTGTAGGCCCCCTTCAGATACTGGAAAGCTGCAATGAGGTCTCCTCGGAGCCTCCTCTTCTCCAGGCTGAACAAGCCCAGTTCTCGCAGCCTTTCGTCATAGGAGAGGTGCTCCAGCCCTCTGATCATCTGCGTGGCCTCCCCTGGACTCGCTCCAAGTGGTCAATATCCTTCTGATGTTGAGGGCTCCACAGCTGGACGCAGCACTCCAGGTGGGGTCTCACCAGAGCAGAGTAGAGGGGCAGAATCACCTCCCTCGACCTGCTGGCCACACTTCTCTGGATACAGCCCAGGATACAGTTGGCTTTCTGGGCTGCCAGCGCACACTGACGGCTCATGTCCAGCTTTTCATCCCCCTGTACCCCCAAGTCCTTTTCCTCAGAATAGTCAAAATCAGGTTTCGGTGAACTAACAATAACCCTGTTGCTCCTCTTTTCTTTGAACAATGTAGTGAAAGTTACATATGTAAGTTTGCCATCTGTCTTGCAGGAGGAGATATGAAGCCATAATGTGGCTCCCTATCACAAAACCTTCAACTGAAAGGAAGGTTTGGGAGGTTGAGTCCTGGTTGCTATTCCCAGATGTTATAAGACCTCTATGAAAATTTGTATGAGGAAAACAAAGAAAAGATATATAATTCAATAGGAGACATGTCTTTTCCTAACACCTGAAAGACCCATCTAGAAAAAGATTTCATATGATACCGTATCTTGATTAGCTTTCCTTGAGAATCCAGAAGACTGAAAAAACGGGCAAGGAACAAAGTCAGATCATCACGAATGATCAGTCCCCAGCAACAGAAAAAAGGCATGATGCTTCTTGTTTAATATGTTAATATGCATGGGGATAGCATTATTATAAATAATAGCATGTATCTAATAATACATTCAAACATTGGTTTTCAAACTGGAATTATTTGGCAATGCCACTGAATATTTAAATACTCTTTAGCACAAGGGAACCTCAACAATGAGAACTACGAAGTATTATTTGCACTCCCCAGTATGTGTAAATAAACTGCCAGCTCCCTGCATTTTCATTTAGCGCCAGAAACAGCTTTTCAGGGACTTAGATGCTGCTGTAAGTGTCAATATCAATGTTACTATTTATAGCTCTATAAACTACATTTTGCATTATATTAGTAAAGTTAAGCTTAGGTAGCACTTCTAGCATTAATACCTTAATACAGAAATATCGCTATAAATGTAGTTTACAGTTTGGAACATAAACACAGATTCAGTGTTACTAATAAATCACCTTCTAGATTTCATGGAAACACACTGCCAAACTGTATTTTATGCAATACACAATGGAGCAAAATGCAGCGATATAGATGTATTTAAATTTCCCATTTTTACACTGCCACTCAAAAACTTTTTTTCTTCCTTATTTTTTCTGGCTTATCGATCTCAGTAGCTTGTGATAGAATTTCAGTTGCTTCACTGAGCCATTTTTAGCTTTTGCTTTTTTTTTTTAAAGCTAAATCAGGGCTCAAATGCTTCAATCAATTTAGCTTTTTCAATTAGAAAAGTTAAAAGAAAACCCTAGGACATGATAAACCACCAAATTCTAGCCTCTAGGGTTTTTGTTTGGGGTTGTTTTTTTCTTTTTTTTGGTATCAATAGCATCCTTTTACATAATAATATTCCTGATGTCTATGGTTAGAATTTTATTCCTAGCAAGATGACTCCATTATTTTTTACCAAGAGGCACAGTGTGAATTTACCAAAGACCGTTCATCAGGAAGAAACATACGTGGATAGGCAGTAACTCTTTGCACTCTCATAGCTGTGAACTTTGGCAACACCCTGCAGCAGCTCTGTGATTGCAGTGGAGAAAGGTATGAAACGCATGACCTTTCACAGCACCGCATGATGCAGAAAGCGTCCGACACCTTTGTGACATCCAAAATGCCCAATCACAAAAAAAGTCCATCACAGTCCCAGATTAAGACTGATGGCCACTATTTGAACGGGTTCACCCTTTCAAAAAGTGTACTTCAAAAAAGCCAGAGGCTGCTCCAATGCCAGTTGGTATCAACAGGAATGACTGAGGAACTATGGGAGAATTCCAGATCACTTGAATCCTACCTAGGTGTATAGACTTCACCTCCAAAAAAATTCAGAACATCTACTTTCCAAAATCAGATCTTCCTTCAGGTAAATTGATTAGTCAATGGTTCAGCTGCAGTTGAGTGACACTTATCATATTGGGTTTAAAAAGACAAGCAGGGCCAGGCTGCTACCCAAATTTTGCTGTAAGCATGCTCATGGATTATATAGGAGCACGGGTGAAGTCCGAATCTTCGCATCCTGTTCTAGCACTTACTTTACGCAAGTCATTTGGCTTTTCCTTAGGGTACGTTCAGTACCTGGGGAGAAAAGAAACCCTTCTTACTTTGGGCCAGATAACCTGGGACAGCTAGCGAGAAAAAATTGAGAATTGAGACTAGTGTGGTCCCAAAGGCTTGTGCTTCATTTCAGGCTTCCTTTCAGGTTCACCTCCAGTTGTTAATTTGATCAGTCATCACCCAGATCATAGGATCATATTTAACCTGACTTAGCTCGTTTTGAGTGTAGAGATACACTGTGCTTGAGTGTAGCCATCTGTAAAATAGGCATAAAAGAATACGTAAGTTCAAGGGAAACGTTTTGCAATGATTAATTTGCTCATGCAAGAAGAGTATTTGGAGAATTTGAGGGAAGATACTAAAACATGGTTAAAACCAGTTCTCTAAAATGTGATTTTTTAAAATTGGCTTTTTCTTTCTTTTCTTCAAAATTAAGCTATACACATATTTTTTTTTTAGGTCCATAATAGGCAGTCACTGCTACAACAACTGTTAGGAGAGAATCAGTACACACGAATAGTCAGGGTGATTGTCTGATTATTTAATCAAACCGGTTTTAGGCACTTCATCAGGATTTTAATGTCAAATGACATCAAACAATTAATAAGGAAAACCTGCAGACACTGGAAATCTTGTCCTGAAACACTTGCAACCTGCGTACATGCAATCCTATTGATCATGCACCAAGAGGAAGCATGGGCTGTTGTGCTCTTTGTGGCTATGAGCAAGCTCAACCTGCATCATCTAGGAAGTGTTGGATGCCATAACTAATTGCCAGTATTGCAAAGGATTGCACAGAGAGTAAGCAGCAGTCACACCCAGCTATGATTTAATGTAAATATTCAGGTGATGAACGAGCAGTGTGGTCATGGTCCTGGATCTCAGAATGGTTCTGAGCCTTACCATCACATTCTCCTTTCTGTCAAGGGGCCGGTGGGGGTGTGGAGTGATCTTTTCAATACCACAGAGATTTATTCTTGGTGCTAGCAATAAGATTTTTTGTTAACCTCATCAGTGCTACTTCTGTTATCGCAGTAGTAACCAGTAATGGAGACAGAGGTAGGCAGAGGGAAGTAAGGGAACATGTTAGCCCTTTTTTAACTGTTAAAAAGGAAAAAGATGGTACTTCGTTTCTGAACAGAGGCCAAAGCTAATTTGGGGTACATTGTATGTGCTTATTTTATTTACTAGAAACTCATCTGGTTCTTTAATATAGTCACAGGATCTGCATGAATACAGAACTAAAGCAAGGTCTTTAGAAACAGGACAAGGCACTAAGGGTTCACACCTCCTTAGTCCCAGAAATAACTGGGCCTTGAAATTATTCTTCACATCACCGAGGCTTTGCATTGCCCATTCTTAGTGCAGGTATGAGCATTTATTATTATAAACATATATTTTAAGAACAATAAGGAAGTGATGAATTGGCCACTTGCAGTTTTTTTGACAGCAAGGTGAAATGGTAGCTGCGGTGACCAGGGGATGTCCTGGTTCCTCCTTGCAGAAAGGTATTCAGCGCACGTAATAATTATTCATCCATCTCGTTCACACTAAAGGCATCGGCAATGCAATTTTAGCCTGATAATCAAGACCATATGACAAAAACCAAGGCCATTAGGGACCAATTTCAAGTATTCTCTGCAAGACAATGATTTTCCAACTGCACTTACATATGCTGAATAGTTACTTCTGCACGACCGCACCTGCTCTCATTTATGTAACCCTCTATCCCCTCCCCTTTTTTCCACCCCTTCTTTTCTTGTAATGCAAAGAAGGAAAGTTTCAAAGGATTGCTGGATTCTTCCTAGAAACAGATTTGATTTATTTATATTTCTGGCCAGCCACATGCTGTGAGCAAATAAGAATCTGGCAAATGTAAAAGTTAGTTTGTGCTAATGTCAGATCAAATTCTACCCTCAACAGACTTTGTGGGGCTGCATTAATGTAAATGAGAGCAGGATTTGGCCCAACACGTTCATTCCTTTCCTATACATATTCAAATTAAATGAATATTTTGGACAATCTCTTCCTTACTCTACATATACATGCCTAATTCTTTCGCAGATTCTAGTCTCAGTTACAGTGGTGACTTCATGTGAGCTTTTTCCCGAGTTTATGCTAGTGCTGCACATCTGAACGAGATGCAATATCAAGTAAAGCAAGGAGGATATGGCCCTTGGTCTCTGTGTCAAGTCTGCTCTACTGCAGCAATTTTGTCCCTTAAATACTTTCTGCTTATTTCTGACCATACCATTTCAGTATCGGTGACATAATAATGTTGCCTTTGAAAAGACTCTGGTGTCACTGTAAATCAGGGTCCCATAAGGTTAAAGGTTTCAGCTGCCAGAGGGGAAAAAATGCCAAAATTATTTTAAAATTATACAGAGTATAACTCAAAGACTCTAGCATCTTTTAATTGTAATGGTCCTAAGGAAATGAATACACCTTCAAGGTTTTCAGATATAATTCAAATATTAAAAGCAATAATAAGCTCCATTATTAATGATGTAACAACCTCTTCTGGCAGAAGAATAGAACCTATAAAAATCAGTGAGTAAGAAGTAGAGATGCCAAGACTGTATCAGGAAATGACCCTGTAATAACACATCCCAGATCCTCGTCCGGTAAACCTTTATTTGCATGAGTGATCCTGTCTCACATAAGAAGTGCTATGAACTTCAATGGGCAATTCATACAAGTGAAAATTATTCATGAATTTGAATAAGAGTATAGGATCAGCTTCTAGCCTTCTCTGTCAGTGATCAATCTTCTTGCTACAACTCCTCACCATCACTTTGGATTTTACAAATAATAATTAAAAAAATCTTATGAAAACCCTAATAGGTTTGTGTGTCTCAAGAGCAAAGGTTTGGTCTATTAACTCATTATTAGCGTGAGAAGAACCACTCCTGGATCATGTTAATGTTCATATATTTTCTAGACCCATTTTTTAGTTCTATCCTGTAATAAATTTAGGGCAGTGGCATCAGGAAGATCAATGTAGCTGCATCCTAATATTGAATTAATCTCACAGGGCTATTGGTATCTTCTGGAAACTACAGTACTGAATCCAAAGGAGGAGAATCTTGACTTGCTAGAAACAGACCTAGTTTTTGATGGATAATTATCATGGTGTCCAGTAAAAATGTCTACTTGATTTTTGAAATACTTAGCTATTGGCATATTCTTCTGTGCTGATCATGCATATTATCCAGGTCCAGGGTCCTGCTAATACTTGGGAATAACACAGCAGCTGAGAAGCAAAAGAAATTCAAGCAAAATAATGTGCCTGCTATTTTTTACCCCTTGCGTCCCCATAGACACACAAAACCCCCAGTCATATCTCAAACCACCAAAACCAGAACATCCTGAGGATGTTAAGGATGAGATCTGGTTCTCCAAATTACTAAAACCCTTCTATCACCCGATTTTAACTGACGCTTCAAAATTCTATTTATGTAGGTGGCATTTTTGCAGTGTGTCTCACAAACACTATTTTCAACCTCCCAGCAAATACCAATATTGCTTAAACTTAATTTAAATGTCTTTAATTCAATTGAACCCAGAGGTCATTGACACCTCAGTAATTTCTATATAAAACCATTCAGCCAAAAACAAACAAACAAAAACAAAACAGGAACAGAATCTCCTCTGGAGATTATCCTAATTTTAAAAGAAATTACCCTGCCTGACTTTCTATAAGATAATTATTGCAATTGTTTTGTCTAATGAAAATTGTTTGAGTATTATAATGCCATGCTACGCATCCTGAATGAGGAACAATTGACAGAGCTTTGTCCTCCTGACATCCCAGGACACATCTGAAAGGAAAGCCTGGCCCTAAAGATTTGTTTTTTCAGGCTAAACAATGTCTTGAACATAGCAGAGGTAAGGTTCAACCACACTACTTGGAACAATTCAAACCAGGGACATCCTGCTCATAGACATCTTGGGAGATGGATCTGATGGTTTCATTCCCTAACCACTCCCACCAATCCAAAAGAGAGGGGCTAAGGAAAGCTTTTGCTTCCAAAGACTCTGGGTGTTGATCAGAGAACAAGAGTTTTACATATGTCATTCCGCAGTGTTCAGTAGGATTACTCAGGGTTTATATCAGTGTAAGCAAGAGATCAATTTGCTGATATTTCAGTTTTCGGTGAGGTAACAAAATTGATCTTTATCAGTTTCTACATAGACTGCTGCAGCAGGGTTCTAATTTCAATTACACTGACATATACAGGAAGCAATGCCCTTCTCTCATACTTAAGGATGCACCTATAGCAAATGGGAACATCTTACCTTATTCTTCCTCTATCTCCATCCTTCAGAAACCTCTCTCCTAATTATGGTGGAAGATAGCATTTGACCAATTTATTAATAAGGGTATTTGAAGAACTGAGAGCAACTGTGCCCAGAGACACCTATGTACCACTCTTGGTGAACCTGGATCTTGGGGACAATTTGAACATCGAGATGTCTGCCCAGTGGAAAGGGACTTGGAGGTGTTGCAGGCTGAATGTGAGCCAGCAGTGTGCCCAGGTGGCCAAGAAGGCCAACGGCATCCTGGCCTGCATCAGGAACAGTGTGGCCAGCAGGACCAGGGCAGGGATTGTCCCCCTGTACTGGGCACTGGTGAGGCTGCACCTCGAATCCTAGGGTCAGTTTTGGGCCCCTCACCCCAAGACATGGAGGTGCTAGTACGTGTCCAGAGAAGGGCAACAGAGCTGGGGAAGGGTCTGGAGCACAAGTCCTCTGAGGAGTGACTGAGGGAGCTGGGGTGTTCAGCCTGAAGAAGAGGAGGCTCAGGGGAAGGAGGTTGCAGTGAGGTGGCTGTTGGTCTCTTCTCCCACACAAAAAGTGATAGGGCAAGAGGAAATGGCCTCAAGTTGTGTCCGGGGAGGTTTAGATTGGATATTAGGAAAAATTTCATTGGACTAGGCTGCCCAGGGAAGTGGCAGAGTCACCATCCCTGGAGGTATTTAAGAGACATGTCGATGTGGATCTTAGGGATGTGGTTTAGTGGTGGTCTTGGCATTGCTAGGTTAACTGTTGGACTTGATGATCTTAAAGGTCTTTTCTCACCTAAAAGATTCCATGATTTATGTAAGTAATCACTGGTACAAAACAAGACAGGAAGGAAAAATATTCCTTAACTACAGAAAATGGCACTATTTGACGTTTCCCAAAGTCCCACACTGTAACATGTCCCTGGAAGATATACACCCTGTTGGAGCAAGGGACCGAAACCACCCAGGGACCGATTCTACCATACCTGCAGCTCTCTGCACTGATGGATCACAGCACCAGTCATCCGCAGAAACATGGAGATAAACCAACTATGTGAAAAATCAAAATAACACCTTTCCACTGTAATCACCATCCTCTGAAGTTCATTACAGCTAAGGACAAGAGCATCCCTCAGCTGCACCTCTAAAGCTAAAGCTCATTGCCAGGTCACTGGTGTACAGCTGGAGGCACCATGATGATTTCCAATGGGAATATTTATCTTCAAGCGTCCTACACTGGAAGGTGGAAGTTGTCAGCCAGCAGCAGAGACAGCAAGCCTCTGATACACATCTTACAAATTTCACTGATGTCCATCTGTTATTACTTTAAATAAGGAATAATGCAATCTTTGGTAAACACGTGGCCATGGCTCACCTGTCTCACCTTCATAAAACTTAGGACCACAGCACCTTTCAGATTTACTCTTTCTAGCCTAGAAAATAACAGAAAGCTCAGCTTGTCAGTTTGTCACCATTTCCCATCTCTGCATTTGTAAAAGAAGTAACATTGGCAGGGAAATAATACAAAAATGTATCACACACACACAAGCTGCAGGAAGATATGATGTTCTTTTACATATTTGATATAGAGCCTAAATTAAGCTGCAGAAAAGGGGCCATGAATCTTCACAGCCTCATTATCAAGCCTCCCTAAACCTCAAATACAGGAAAATACATTTCATAAACAAAGACCCAATAGGATTTTAATAGTACAATAAATTTCACTGACGTTCCCCACTAATCACATTTCAAAAAATATTTTTAAAAACAAAGTTCATTCAACACAAACCTGGATTTAGAAGAGTAATGTAAGAATATGTTATACCTCTTACACTTACTTTAGCCCATTCTTGGCTGAAATCTCTTTTGATGCAGTCGGTCGTAGATCCACAGCAGTAAACATAAACCCTCTCCCTCGCCTCTCTTTTACTTACTTGGGACACAGGTTCAGACGGTGACCCACTTCATGGATACAAATTTTCTGTTTTCACAGTAAGCTGAGACAGAAAACAGGACCAAGTCCTTTCTCCCATCACAACAAAACTATCTCCACAATCTTGCTTGGTATTGTCCCTCTTCTTACCAGCAGTCAGGTGCTGCCTTTCACTTCTGATCACAATCCCCTCATTATCCACAGCTGAGAAAACCAGGGCGCCTTTACTCTTTCATGCATCTCCTAACAGAGGGAAAGTTTTCTATAATTTTACAGAAAGGACACCAATAGTTGAATTGTTTTTAAAAGTTTTTTTTTCATGTTTTGAACCATCTTACAGATGGAAAACTTATGTGGTGTTTCTAAGTTATGGAGAGAGAGGTTTTTTTGTTGGGATCTTTTTGGTTGGTTGGTTGGGTCGGTTTTTTTTGTTTTCTTGTAACTGAAATGTTGTGCAGGTGAAAGTCTGCCAGCCAGCCAGGCAAGAAAGAAACTAAAAACATGGGTAGGACTCAAGTTTTGCCCTCTGCATGGTAACCCCAAAGCAATGAACCTTAGGTCACTTCAGAGGCTAGGAATGTATTTAGGTCTCTGTACAAAGTCTCAGTTGTGCTTTGCTGAAGGTACCTTTTCACTGCAATTCTTCCATCTGCCTGAATTGTTATACTGGCATCTGACATCAGAGCATCTAAGTGCTGTCAGAACTGGAATAAGCTCACCAGCTCATCTGACTAAACCTACCGAGGGCCTTCAGACAGTAATACCATTATTGACCTGGGTTGAATTCAAATGCATTTGGAGTGCTTGATACTTATCCAAATTATGCCCATTGAAAAATCCCTGGCAGAATACAGATAACATCAGATTAAAATGTATCATTATAATTACTTCAAAGAGATGTCTGGTATAGAAATAATTAGGTTAGTAAATAATTTTAATTAAATTATGATTTTTAAATTGTGTTAAAACTACAACTTGCATCTATGGGCATTGCAACAAAACTACAAATCCAAAGAATTCAGGGCCAGAATACGAATATTTGCATTAATCTAATATAGTTATTATACCATTAGCTTCAGTGATGTAATTCCAAATTTACACAAGCATAATTAGAGCCAGATCCAAGATTCAGCAGATCAATACAAATCTTCCCTTGTGCTGCAGTAGGCATGATAAGGTCCTGAGAACAGCACTAGAGTTCTACTACCATCCCACCTCACAAGCCATCTCCCAGCTTGACGTTTCTATCCCTAAAATAATGTTTCTGCTAAGAATTGTCTTCCACCAAATAGCGAATATGAAAGTGCAGGTATGGAACCAAGCAGAGATGAGGAAATAAAATTAACAACATGGACAAATTCTAGTGACTTTGGTCAGAAATATTCTATGAATTCAAAAGAATTTCCTGAAGTTTTGTACCCCCTCTGCGTTTTGCTGAGACTTCACAATACATCAGCTATGTAATAGAGACAGGGGAAAAAGCAAAATAAATAAACACAAAAAATGATGCCAGTAGCACTGGCTGGGTTTTTTAAAATGACGCATTTATTGCTGATCAATTGAATGGATTCTTTCTGCTAATGTATGAAAAATAAGAATGTGTTTTAAATACCGTACTACTGAAGACTGTAATTTACATTTATAATCCTCTTTTCTTTAAACAGTTTGACACCTTGAACATAAAACTATGTTTTACAGACGCTCTCCTCTTTTAATTGAAATCACATCTCAGGTTGAGATCACCACTTTCCTTCTACTTCTCTAACCTCTTCTTGCCCGAAGGCCTGTAACTTGTGAATTATTTAACAATCATATTTGCTGCTGAAATTGATTTTCGAGAGAATCCATATTGATTGAGATATGTGAGACTAATGAGTTTGAGGTTAAGGTGTTTAGGTATCATTATCTCTGATAGTCCTGAACTAGAATCTTCATATTTTTTGTCTCTTGTCAATACTCAGTTTTATTTTATAGCCCTCCTGCTTATGTATTAAAATAAAGAGCTAGGATGCATAAACTTTTTATGCAGTGTCTGAAGTGTCTGTAGTAGTCTCCCAGGCACGTCTCTCCTGCGAAATGCTGCTGTAGGAAGGGGGCGCAAGCAAAGCTTTGCCAAACTTTCATTTTAGCTGCCAGCAAAAGTAAGTAGCTGTTACGAACTGACGGCCCCCACTCAAGCAAAAATTGTTTACAGAAGTTGAAGGTCTGTCTCAGTGGGTGAGACTCCTACAAATGTCAGCACACTCATGCTGCAGCCGATAACTTGGAACTAGTTAGCTCGGACCTCAAGCTCTTGGGCTTCCATGGGATGGGGGCAAAGCGCGGCAGAGCCTTGCCTGGAGCTGCACCTCAGCGTGCACGCCCACGGGGAATCCTCTCCTGTGGCTGCCCAAGGGCAGTGGAACCCCCTTCATTCCCCCACTTACATTCAAGGAGGGGCTGGTGAACCCCTGCTGCATGTCTGCCTCTGAGCGTGCTGCTCATCTTTCTGCCCCTCAGCCTTTTTTTGACATGCTGAGACACGAGGAAATCGTGTGACGTGTACCCGCACAGCACTCCGGGAGCCCTCCTGCTAGCCTCCAGTCCTCCTGCCGCCCTTGGTCAGTGAAAATCACTTCCTCAGAGCACTCACATGGGGAAGAGGTACTTTTTAACTCTTATTCCCACAGCTAAATGCAAAATAAAAATCATCTACAGAAAAAGAGCATTTCCATTACTTCCAACTGTATATATACATAATAGAAAAAACCCCCTGCTATATAAGAATCTGACCTCGACTACACCATCTCCAAAAAGCAAATTTCAGACAGCTTGAAGACCTCTAAATTAACGGCTAAGTGTCTTCACCTTACCCTCAAAATGAGGTAGAAATGACCTTGCCTTACTGTTGGCCTGTGTCTTTATGATGACGCTCACGTTGGGTGCCCAGAGTGTTCCCATTCAGTTCCCAAAAGCCCTTAGGTTTCTTATGAGAAGGGCACGATGGTCAGCTTTGGTAAGTTAATGCACACGTGGCCTACGCATCTGGATTTCTGTGCCAAGTCCAAAACCCCTAAGTCAGTGCAGAGAAGACCTCAAAAAGCTGCAGTAGGAGTCTATCTGGTTTGGAAGGGACATGGCTGGGATGTACATGCCCTGGTGCTGGCCACAGCTCGATGAACGTACACTTGTATACCTGGCTCAACGACTCTGTTGCAGGCTTTATATTTTTGCAGATCACTCTTCTTCATCGCTGTAACCACTCTCGCTCTCAGGAAAAAGAAATTAAAAACTCCAAAGCAAGCAGACAACAACAAAAAGCTCTACAGTATTTGACCTTGGCTTTAGACCCCTTTTTGGGGTAGTTTTGGAGTCTGCTGTATGTATGATTAAAAAAAGACAGTTCTTTAAGTGACCCAGCAGGAAAAGGATATTTTTGGTCAATGATCTATTTTTATTTCTGCTCTGCTGTTTCTCATGAAGCCTGATGACAAAGACCTGTCCTTCAAAGCTAGTCCATGGTTTCTGAATTACTATCTTCAATTATTTTCTCTAGGTGAAAGACACTACGGTTTTGTCATCAGGTTTATTTTTGTGGGCGGGAGCCCTGTTAGAGGAAAGAAAATACTTTCTAGTATACTTTTGCTTGTCTTCCCATAAGAAGAGAAACACTACATACATTTTCAAAGGTTCTTTAAAAAAAAAAGTCTAGAAGTTAAAATAAGAACTATGAACTGCATTACAGTATTTAAGACACGTGTTTAAACTGTTGACTACATCCATTTTAGTTAACAAATTTATTTTATGTCACTCTTAATCAGTAGAGGTATATTTTTGTTACTATTATTGATTTTGCAGCCATGCCAGTTAATGCTATTATCTTGGATAGTACATTCTGCACAGTTACCCTTACAGACATTTTAAATAAAAACAAACATCAATTGGGAACTCAAAATGAAATCAGATCACTTTATGAACCTGAAAGAACAACCTTCATACTATAGCACATAGTCTTCTTTGAATGACCTATCTTTTTACCCAACTTCGGTGCTACCTAGAAGCAGCTCGACAAACTACAGGGGAAGAGGGTATACTTTTTGTTTTTAATCAGATAAAACTGGCACGCTGAATTCTCTAATTATTCCTTTTTAAGTGAGGAACTGAAAGTTCTCATGATAGATAATTAAAGACTCTTTGATATCACGATGGGAAACATGATCTAAACTTGAAGAGAGGTATACAGGCTTCATCTATATTAAGATAAATTAGCTGTGCCTGGCCTAAACTCAATAATTTTTTCCTCATCGAGATGAAACAACGAATAGATCATCAGACTGAACTTTTATTCACTGGAGAGATGTTGAATAACTGATAGCATAGTAAGTTAGACTTGTGGAAACTCAGGACTATGCAGGATCACATTTTTCTGGAGGGTGGGTATTGCTGCAGTTAGCTACCTGCACTTTGATGCCCTGCCATAAATACCTACTTTTCCAGCCCCTCCAAACTGCTTTGTTCTGACCGCACACTGCCTCTCACAACAAAGCGCTCTGCAGTCTTCTGGTGATAGCAAACACTTGGGCGGTAGGAAAGTCCATCAGTTTCAGCTCAATCCCCACAATTGAGAGGTGGTTTGCAAAGAATAAAACTGAAGCCGTACTAACAGAAATTTTTGATTCTAGGTTAGGCAGTTTTCCCTGGACTAGAAAATATCCAAGCTATATTTGTTACTCCGGCCCCTCGGAAAGCTCAGCACCCTCAATATATTATAACTTTAAGGTATCTGGGGCTCTACAAGTCTGTTAATTACGTGGTCAGTTAACAAGCTCACACACATGCCTCATCAGAAAAAGAAATTATCTGAGTAAGTACTGGAGGAGCAATGGTAATTTTGTAGGTACTCATTTTTAACTCAAGGAATTTTGGGTGTTGCCCTAAAGAGCAGGCTGAGTTCAATTTAGTGTATGTTTCTTCATTATTATTTCTCCTTTTTGACCAGAGAAACAGGAAGAAAACAAAAATTCTCAGCTTTGCATTTCTGCCCTATGTGCATGAGATTTTTTTTTTTTTTTAAATTGGCTTCTGGTCTCCCAGGCTCTTTCTTTCCCCAATATTAGTTTAATCATAGAAGAACACCCTAGAGCAGATCACAGTTCAGTATTCTAGATTTCCTAATTTTGTGTGAATACGTGTGTGTGTTCAGAACATTAAATTCTGTCTTAAACAGAAATAATGCGAATCTGTAAATGAATTCAAGATAGCCACGCTCTCAGAAAGAGCCCTCCTCTCTCCTCAGGTCGGAATTCCCCAATATTAGTTTAATCATAGAAGAACACCCTAGAGCAGATCACAGTTCAGTATTCTAGATTTCCTAATTTTGTGTGAATACGTGTGTGTGTTCAGAACATTAAATTCTGTCTTAAACAGAAATAATGCGAATCTGTAAATGAATTCAAGATAGCCACGCTCTCAGAAAGAGCCCTCCTCTCTCCTCAGGTCGGAATGAAGGCATTGTCCTGTATTGTAACAAAAGGAACAAAGAATGGCCGTTTCCTCAGTGCATACTTCACAGTAGTATGGGACTAATTAATAGGAAAGAGGCAGTGTTATTTGTGGAGCTAATTAAGATATGTGGCAGAAAAACATGTGGACAGGCAATTTCTTGATTTTAAAGGTTTGTACAGCTAGACAGTTTTATTAGTCAACACTACGCCTTTTTTTTTTAGTCACTGGCTACACTTTTGTGAGATACGGACTCCTCAATTAATCTTTCAAAGACTGATTTTGATTTATCTCAGAGGGAGGTTGGGGAAAAAAAGCAGATGTGTACTTTTAAAAAACAACAGCTTGTTCCCTTTCGTTCCTGGTTACAAAATAAGTGCATTGATTTCATCTTCTAACCGTGTTTCTATATCCCATCTATATTTCACCTATTACTGAAGGAGGTGGGGAAGCGAATCTAAATGGCCGTTCCATTTAATTCCCCCACAGATCTAAAATGCAAGTAAATTCTCCCAAAGAAAAAGTGTTGGTCTAAAAGACTTGTTCATCAGTACACAGGAAGTCTGTGGCGGGAGCCAAGAATAGAGCCCAGCTCTTCCAAGCTCCATCCACCGCACTGATCAATGAGCACAACTGTAACAAACCCTACCTACCTTGAGAGACTGGGCTCGGAGGACACCTTCCTCAACGTTACCACAGCAAGTTTCCAGGGACCGTTATTCTCCAAGCCCAGCATCACTCGATTCAGCGTCTTTCCTTTTGTTCAAATAGCCATGGTCAGTTTTCAAAGGGAAAGCCTAGGAGATTTTAGTTGGGTTTCCTTTTTTTTAAAAAAAAGAGGGGGCATATCTTGCATAAAGGCAATGTCAAATTTTTTAAATTTTGAATCTAGTAAGTACTACAAATTTTGTTTAACTGGATAACAAATTTGGTGAGACAGACTGTTAAAAATCTAGAAAAAATGCTATTTAAAACCTTTATTTACAAAAATGAATTCATGACCGAAATACCCTAGCAACCTCTTAGTTACCCTGTACACCCATCAGGTGATGAGTATTTCAAGACCCGACTGATGTAAATCCTGGGGTGTATTAAATAGGGATTTTTATTCGTGCCCCTACAACACACCTAGCTGCTCATCTGGTACGACAGTGTTGTGAATGGCCACGAAGCTCTGCTAAAGGGGCCCATAATACATTTTCCCACCACGGCTGAAGTGGAGGACAAACATCCAGCAATTTACTTCAGTTCTGGTCTTGAAGTCCCACCCTGCTTGTTTTCACGCTCACGCTACCTGTGTTAAGACCAGTAAGTACTCCCACCCTCCTTCTCCTGGTGCACAGACACACCTGAACCGACCAGTCCCTTCCACTGAAACCATGACAGAGCTGTCTCTCATTACCAGCACGTGCTTAATTGCCACCACAGGCCAGTCTCCATCTCGGCCGCATCCTACTAAACACGTTCCATTGTTGTTCTTACCTGTCCCAGTCTGCTCTGCAGCAGGAGCCCGACCGTGCTGCCTGCTGCGCTCTTCCCCCGCAGAGAGGGATGGATTTGGGTGCAGGGATGCAAGATAAAGGAGGGGGATGATCTTGGCTGTGGATGTTAAATAAACAATTTTTTCTTACAACAAACGCTGGCACCTGTTCTCACCATGTCATGGCCTGTGATGACTTACTGTCTACCAAGCATGACCAAGCGATTAGTGGAGCCGTGTCGGTGTATCTCAACAGTAATGGGGGCTCTCTTTCCATTTGCCTTCTATTGAAATCTAAGCGCTCCATTGGCCTGTGCATTTTCAGCTTGATGAATTCATTATTCCCCGCATTTTTTTTTTCCCCTTCCTTTCTCAGGCCAGTGCTTTCCCAAAAAGCCAAGTGACTGTTTCTGGTTTTTCCCCTCTCTACGAGGTTTTTTTTCTCTCTCCTTCTAGGCCGATGTCAGAAAACATCCCACTGACTCGTCTGTTTCAAACAGCATTTCAGTATACGTTTGGATCTGTGTATATCAGAGAGCAAACAATCGTGACACTTGGCTTATTTATTTATTTATGTGGAAGAGGAAACATGCAGTTGTCTAACATCCTTCAACTAATGATACTGGGAAAATACATTTTCAAATTCAGAGGCAAGGAAAGCGTTCAATTAATATTCCCCAGCAAACAAATGACACCACATAAATAAAATACAAAACTATTCAACTATCATTAAAAATGTGACAGTCATCCAAAGCAGGAAATTCAACAATGTGGCAGTTGCATTTTGTCTTTAAACATTAACATGGTATGGAATCAGGATTAGGCCACCCTAAGCTTGTTTTTTTTTCCCTCCTCAAAGTTGTGCCTAATTGAACAGAAGCATATTTGGCCATTTGTCTGACACTTCTAGATGTCCAGAGGCTTTTTTAGAGCACAAAAGATCCAATACACTCAGGATAGTTATTGATATAGACCCTATAAAAAAATAAAGGCATATTATATATGAGCCAAAGCATAAACTGTTTTTAACAGGCACAAGTTTAGGAATGCCTCTGTTCTGTGGTCCAGTAGTCAGAGCCTGGAGTCTAGTTCTAGTCCTGTGACAGGTTTTACCTTTCTGCCTCCATTTCCTCCATAAAACAAGGATAACCTTTTTCCATCTTAAAATAAAGCAATCCTTATCTCTGCTATCTATGAACTGTACAGGAGCCTACAAAAGTCTTTTGGAGGAGGTCCCTGTTACAATAGATGCTTGTACAAACACAGAACCACGTGCTGCTATAATGTGGGAGTGGCATGCTGTTAATAATACACTAGGACATTTTGAAACTATCAAGCAGAAGAGTTAGTTTTAAATTCTTATTCATTTCCTCCATTTAAAAAAGAACGAAATTTGAACGAATGTGCAGAATACCCAAACATCCTTCTGGCTCTGTGAATACACAAATGCTGTGTTGGTTGCTCTGCAGGGTAAAGGAGAAGTAACCGGCAATGCCATGTTCTCCTACTGACTCTGCACTGACTTTACCTCTAACCCTTTTCAAACCAGTTCATTTCACTGGGGTTCAACGTATTTATCACTCAAGCGGACACAGTATATCATGGGGACATAATATGGTTCAATTAAAGAAGAGCCAGCCTAGAGAGATGTTAACTGGGTTTGAGGGCAGGAGTGATTATTGCACTTGATAGACCTGGGAAGTGGGGGGAAATTACAATTTATTATTTATGTGCAAATTTGACATGATTGTTAACATATATTCCCCCTGAGCCTTGGATGGACATATTTTGGAAAAATCAAATCAATAAGTGATTTAATATCTGTCAAGTGCTTTGGGATCTTTATTTGAAACGAGTGTTAGAAGCGCAGTATCCTACTCTCAACTCCTTAATGTGCAAGCATGCCTTCTATTAATACTAGAACCCTTTGGAACCATTATAGTTTATCAGCTAAATACATATTTTGGCACATTAACTAATTTTTGATTACCCAATTAGACTTTAACAGCTCCATCTATCATGTAAATTTTTCTTAATGTGCAGATTATGGACCCAATAGAACTTAATGGAGCTCCTTACAGTGTTCTGAGTCGATGCAGCTGGCACGTGGACACTAAGGAAAGTATTTTCCTCCAAAGTGAGAATTACACACCTATCTTCCCACGCTGCTAATGAGTGTTATGGCCTAAGTCATCCCTGGGCACTGAGACAACACAAGAGACCCAATGTGATCCAATTCATACCATTTTATATGTTGGCTCTCATACACCTCCACTTCTGCCATTCTGTATCAAAAATACATCTCCCACAGTCAACTGAGCCACAGCTACACAAACGGAAAACCGGGGCCATTCGATCTACATGTAGCCCATGGGAACCCGTGACAGTCACGAACCGGTTATCTAGTGGATGGCCATAGCTGTGAGAAGCTGACAGCGAAGCCCTGCGTGCCGGAGCCAGTGCCTCCATGTCACGTGCTGCTCAGCACGTTCTCTCCTACCCCACTGCCTCCCAGAAGACAACACGTGGGCTGACCTGAGCACTGGGTCACGACTTTTCCTCTCCCTCTTGCAGAAGTATCTTGCTGAGTCTTCTCCGACATACTGTCCCAGCTCACATCCCACTCCCCAAGCTCTTGGCCACTACCTGCCTATGGGATGGCATTTTCCAGTGAAAACACAGATGCTTCAGAGCCACTGGAAGGAGTAAGATTACTCAGATCTCAGGGACAACAGCTACAGAGTAGATAGCCAGAACAAAGCAGGTGGCAGAGAGAAAAATCATTTAGGTAGCAAATCTGCATCCCTTGCCCCCAAGGCTTAATGCATGGTGCGGGTTTAACGCTAACCGTGTTTGGCATGAGACTGAACAGAACCTTTGCTCAGAACCAGTAAATGATCAACTATTAGAAATGAAATGCAGAGCTATAGTATACATTCTGCTCCGCTGGCTTTACACCTCGATCTACCAAAATCTCCAGCTACGTGTGTAACAAACCTCCCCGGTCCTGGTGGGCTGTCTCCTCTGCAGAAAACAGATCAAACTGCTGCCATTACAAGTAAGGCGGACTAAAACCAAAGAAAACTAAAGAAGGGCTGCATTCACACACACAAGAACAAATATTTTCCATGTTAAAGTAAACAGTCATAAAGTTATCTAATGCACCATTAATTAATTGATTTTTTTTTTAATCTCTCATTTCTCTTAGGCTACACACTGAAGGTATTTTGAGCTGTTCCCAGTTAGTTTCACTTTCTTTCCCTCTTCCTCACGGGCTGCAAGCACAAGCCTGGAATGCTTTTATACCATGAAGACTTCAGTTAGCATTGCTTTGCTACAAGAAATTCCTTTTGTATCGCTTCTGCGAGAAGCCATTTTTTAAAATCTTACTTGTTTCCTTATAATACTCCTTTAATAAAGAGTGATCACGCCTGTGAAGGAAATTAGCTTTTCCCTTTCTGCATGTGATCTCACCCTGTCAGTGCTCTCATTACTTTGCTCCACAAAGTCCTTCCCTGATGTCTTACTCGGAGCAGTGCTCATTGTTCACAGGGAGCGCACACCCAGCCCATCCTGCTGCTGCCAGCTTCTTTCAGATGATCCCTCTTCTCTGTCTGGAATGGATTTTGGAAGAGATCTACCTTGAAGATAGTTTAATGTCACTTGAATGAACAGACAGACGCACACTGTAAGCACTACCTGGGAAAGTATTAATATTGCTGCTAAATGCAGAGAGAGGGTTAATTTATTTCTACATTCTGCATCCTGGGCCAGGGTCCTGACTATCACTCCTCGAAGTGGACTGCTTTTCA
The DNA here is from genome assembly GCF_000690775.1 of Eurypyga helias. NCBI lineage: Eukaryota > Metazoa > Chordata > Aves > Eurypygiformes > Eurypygidae > Eurypyga > Eurypyga helias. The sequence continues at coordinate 9,945 of NW_010243766.1, read as the reverse complement.
GAAGAGACAGTATGCAATGCTTTGCGTAAGGAAAAGGCGGATTTACCCTGCACCGTGGTTCTCCGGTGAGGTCCTTTCTTCTTGAGTATCAAATCTTGTTTCCTGTGACAATGCTCAGAGAGCTCGACACGAAGGCGGCCGGTCCCAAAATCCTGGGATGAAGAGCTGCCAACCAATCCAAGGAGATCAGAGAGCTCTGCCTGCTCTGCCTCCCTGAGGAACAGGCCCTGAGCAGGCGTATTTACATCGTCAGCTGCGTCAGTAGTGGGAGAATAATGTGATTTTTGTGTAAACAACGCTTGTTGAAAGTCATAACAACAACAAAAAACACACTGCAACAACTGTTCAGAGAAGAAAAGGAAACCTTTTTAAATCTATCTGCATATTCCAATGGTGTCCTCTGCTGTGATAACTTATAGACTTACTGCTTGTTGAATCCTGTGCTGCAAAAAGACCTCATATGTTGAGATCTCACTCTTGGCTTTTTCTTATAAAGTTCACTTTTTTCCTCAGTCATCACTCTTACCTAATTTATTTTTCCATTTCATTTCTGGGAGCTGACCTTCCTGGAACAAACTCCGGGTGCCTGAGCAGGTATATTTCTTTTACTACGCTTTGGCTGCATGAAAAAACAAATGAAGGTATACATTTTTAATCACACATAGGGACATTTCAGCTATACCAACCTATGTTCCTTTTTTAGCTATATATTTGCACACATTGCTAACACCCTCTCTGTTGCTCTTCCAGCTACAATCTGCACCCAGAAAATGCATGTGTGTTAATTTAGCAGTTATCACGGTATCTGTGCTGCCAGCTCCTGCTCTTGCACAGCCACCCATACAGCTCCAGGGACAAGACCAAGTTTGGGCCTGCACTCGTGCCAAACTGCAGGCGCTGGTTGTTATGCATCCATTGTCCCATGAAGGGGAGGCCCCTCCTGGAAATCCCATGGATTGGAAATCCATTGCACTGTTACTGCGTCTCCAAGAGCAGCTGGAATATGTCTGGCATACAGAGAGGGGCAGGAACCATTTAAAATGTTTGCCTAATGTTTTAAAATTTGACATTGGGCACAAAGTATCGCCCACTTCTCAGACAACAGGTTAAATGTGGTTCCAGGAGTGATAACTAAAGCTATTACCTCTGTGGTAATTATGCCTAGTTTGCGTTATTCCCACTGAACTGATCAAACCGAAACCAAATCAATTCTTTGTAAAAAAGAATTCAGGGGTGGAAATGTAATTCCCATAGAAATGACCACTCTGTTTTTCCAATGATTCTGCTGGAAAATTTATTTCTAAAATTGCTTTTTCCAACTCTTCTGGGAAATCCTTGGGTGTTTTTATTTATTCAACATCAGGGAAAATATTAAATGCGGAAGCAATGAATTAACATTGCTTCGGCTAGAGGTGCGCCCAGTAGACTGGAAGAGCATTTCCTCAGCGGAGGATCTCAGTGTCTCACTGTGACACATGCCCAACTCAAAGGGAGTGTTAAAACAAAAAAATGGCACAGGTGCACAAAGTAATACATTAGCAACCAAACACTAGATGCAGAAATTCTGTTTCCTAGACTCTGCCTCAGAGTTCTAAACCATATTTTGCCTACCAACACCTCAGTCCCATTCACAGCTGAGTTCACCACAAAAGGTGGGAGTTCTCTTTTGAGCTTCCTCCAAAGATAAACACGAGTCACCACTCACAAAAAAATCCACGCACAAGTGGTTTAAAAGCACCCTCTCTAGCTCCCTGCCTTAGCTGTCCTACAGAGAGGGATGCACACACTCGTGGGCTCTGCTGAGCTGCGCTGGCTCAGATGACTCGTGCCTGCCTTTGGCCTTAGGGAGCTTGGCTCTCCATTTGGAGGCTCCTGATGCCGCCCTGGGATTTGCCAGTCTCCTGGGCCTTTGCCTTTTATCAATTTAATGAACGTATATGGACACGCCACCCAGATCATTCCTGTTTATTGTAAAATATTGGCTGTTACCTGTGTTAGACTTTGCAGCTTTTCATAAAGAGCTTTTCACTCTCCTCCCTCTCCTTTAATACATACCTTTGATCACACAGACTATTAGCAAGTTTGACAATTAAAGGCTTGTCACTGAGTAGGCAACTCAACATCCATTTAGATGAAGTGGGGCAGTAACACCTTTCCAAAAGCGCATCTTAGACTGGTGAATCTCACTGCACCAAGTAGCTTAAAATATGCAAAGCCTTGGTGATCTAGACCTCTTTGTCATCTTGGACCTCATGTTACGTCACTTCAGTGAAGCTTGAAATTCTTGTGAAGGAGAAGCTATTGAGGAAAAAGTGATGATGTACTATTCCATATAGAGACAATATAAGGCCTGGCTGTTGCATGAACATACATCACCTTTGCTGTGAAAAACAGCTGGCCGCACAAAGGTGACTGTTCAAGAGCCCATGCTTGGTTTGCAATGCAATATCGATGACAGCTTTGTTCTCATTCAAAATCACCTGTACTTGAAATATCCATCCCACAAAATGTAGGATTTGGCTGGAGTCAAAGGGAGCATCTATATACCTTAGGGTTGGAGAATAATTTATTCATCTGTTATAAACAGGGATCTTGAGAATCCAACGGCTCCCCAACCCCAAAAACATCTAAACTCATTATGTTTTTCAATTTCTGACTTGACAGTCCACAGAACCACAGAACCCGCAACTCTACTCACAGCCCAGGTTATCTCTCCGCAAAGGATTGGACCATGTAAAGTGCACCAAAACCTACCTAGGAGCCATAAACTGCCTCTGCCTGTGCCCCTAAGCAGCAATATCCACCACGTCAGGCTAAAGTGAGCACTCATCACCAGGGTCAGAATTTGCTCGCATGCAGAAAACAACTCAGTCCCAAGGCATCCTCTTGTTCCTCCTGTGAGAAGTTCCTTCATGTAAAATAAAAGTCAGAAACAACACCATTCATCAGTCGCTCTCCCTTCTCGCCAAGGCAGGGGGGTGGTCCGAGTCAGCACGGTCTGTTCCTAGGTATCTGAGTGCCCCTCTGTGAAATGCCAAATTAGCGCATAAATGCTAAGCATCAACACTGGACTGACCTGTAAGGTCTTTACTACATCTGGAATCAGGGACTTGGTCTAGTATTTCTGGGTGGCCTATAATTACTTGTTAAGTTATTCTCTTTACTGTGGCATCTGCTGTAGCATTTAAAATAAGATTATGCGTAACACACAGAGAACACAGTTCTGAGTTAGACATTCTCCCATCTGATTTAAATATCTTCCATCCTACCACATATCAGGTATCACCTTTTATTTCTTGGATTATCGTACAAACTTCGTGAGTACTCCACATTTCCGTCACTCTTATCACAGAGTCTTCAGGACATTCACCATGCACCATCACAGTCTCCGTGTGGAATGTCTCGCTTTAATAGAGAAATAAAATGATATAAGGTCGTAAGCTAAGTCTATCATAAAGTGCATTGCAGGTACCCTATACTTAAATACTCCCATGCTGCCTCTTAACTCCAAGTGAGGCAATTTGCCTAATGCCCATAGAAGTGACACAATTAATTCCCCTCCCTTAAATAATCCTAACCTTTCCTCTCTAATGTGCCTCTGTAAAAAGAATGTTTTCTAAAATAAAACAAACTTTTAGAAAACCATATCTTTAAATTCCTTAGCATTAGAAATACCAGGAGTCTAAAAAGAAATTTAGAAAGTCCTTCTTTCATTGTGTTCAGATAACCACTGGAGATCTTCTCTCTGAACTGAGACTAAACCCCACAGCAGTATAATAAGCACTGTAAATACACTCGGTGGACTGCATCAAAGTGGCCTCAGTCATACACAGCAACCTCAGCATCTTTCCATTCATGTTTCCTGCTAAATACTTGCAAAGGAACCAACAACCTCCAAATTAGTCCTCAAGGTTTGAACCTTTCTGTCCTGGTAGTGTAGAGCTTCCGTGTTACTCATCAGCCTGGCAGTTTGCACACCATTTGATAACAGGCTAGGTGGAAGAGGGGCCATAAGCATCACCTGTACCTAGAAGGAAGTTATCATTTCAAAAAAGCTCAGTTTGAAGCATTTTCCAGAGGGGAAAGCATCTGTAGATTTAGGAGTATCACTCAATGCAACATCTTTTTCATGTACCCAAAGGCCACAGGCCTCTTGTAATACAGTTAGAAAGTTGCAAAACCAGTACTTATTCATTGGTCATATGTTCAAAAAAACCAAGGAGAAGAAAAAACTCTCTGTACTGAACCATACAAACCCAGCCTAAAAACACAGTACCATCATCTTCTGCAGAAGAATTTTTGGTGTATCAAGAAAAATATTCTCCAACTGGATCACTGCCTCTCAATGTCTACTACAAATGTCAGTTACTATAGAAATAAAACTAAAATTTCCTCTAGAAAAAGTTAGAAAGCATTATAAAAGTTATACTGGTATCTCAATGACAGTTGTTTCACATGAGGAAAAAACAAATTTACTTCACCTGAAAATTAATCCCTAATCAACAAGTACTAAAGAGTAAATATATTTCCTGATATTTTACTCAGCCAACAGGACACGAAAAGGAAATTAGAGTATGTTAAGTGTACATTCACACTTGCTACTAGACTTTAGATACAGGAATGGCACGCTAGTTAACAGTAGGGTCACTAAGTCATGCACTTATTCTCACTTATAATTTATTATTAAGCAGTATAAACTATGCCTGGCATGTGCAAGCACTAGTTCAAAATAATGAGCAAAACACAGGGATTTTATGGTATAAATTAAAAAAAAAATTGGAGCAGAAGTCACTCCATACTCCTCATGGGCTGTATGTTGCATTACAGCTTCAGCACTTGCTATCGAGAAAAACTTAATTTCAATGTGAGCATTTCTTCTGCCGCTTCACAACTATCCTTATTAACTAGAACCTTTAACACTGTAAGCAGCATTAAAATAATACAAGTCATAGTGAATTGGTTATCTTCACCTAGACTACACCCCAAAATGACAGAGCATTTTAGGGTTACTAACCAAAATACGTAAACACAGGCAATCACATACAGCCCAAGCACAATTAACAGAGACTTAATCTAATCTGCATTCAGATGCGGACGTACAGAGATAAATAATCTACAGATAGAATATAAACACCCACACACTGAGTAGGTCTGTAACTGAGAGGTTTATCTAAGTGATTAAGAATACCACAACTTTTCCAGTGCCAAAAAGAGGGGGAAAAATAAATTACATAGCTAAATATAACCACAGCTAAAATCCGATTCCCTTCTTTTATAGTTCTAAGTCTAGATAAATGTGTATGTGGAAGAGATCTTATCTACTTTAGTGTGTCACACTGCCTGTTCCTCCTCCACGTCAACAGGTTCAACTCCTCTGAGGTCAGTCAAAACACATATATAATGTAAATATGTGTGTGTGTGTGTGTGTGCGCCTGCGTGTGCGTGTAAACCCAGGGTAGATGGGACTAGAATAAGACCCCTTGTTGGCTCAGGTCTCGCAGGTAGTTATGATAATAGAAAACCAAGAAAACTAATATACTATAGTTACCTACTATGCAATAATTATCATGTAATTATACTGTAATTACAGTACCTGATTATTGATGTACTGTAAAATAAACTGTTATCAAGTTTTTTTACTGTTCACTTCTATTTACAGTCATCTCTGATAAAGACTAAGCCTCCCCAAAAATGCATGATAAAGCTTCTTATCACAGGTTTTAATGCCTCTAATAACTACTGTAATTCTGTGTGATTTAGTGCTTTGAATAATCCACCAGGATTTTTCTCTAGATCTTTAAAAGGATTGTAATGTGTACAGAGGTGTCGTAGTGATTAAATTTACAGGACACTTACCAAAACAGTGATAAGAAGAGATGTTTAATTAACACATGTACACGTTGTTCAACTGTACTATCATGCAAAAATGGAAAGACCTGAATGGGACCCCTATTTTCTTTTCAAAATGTTAAAAAAATTAAACAAAGGATTATCTTCACTCTACAATACAGGAGCAGACATTCTGAGGGCAACAGCAAATTGAGGCTGCACCTGAGAGCCGTGCCAGCCTAACGTTGCATACCACATAGAGCCAAGGTCCTGGTACCAGTCGGACATCCCAGTGAGAAAGGATAAAGTCACACACAAGAGTACACAGGAATTCACCAGCTGAGTTTGGAGATGCCGTTCCTTTGGCTAGTGGGTAGTTCAAGGACATTGCAGTTCTCTTCAGCTATAATGCTTGAAAATATCAATGCTTTTAGGGCTCATTGATAAAAGTCATTGCAGAAAACCAGCTGAAGGTTACCTTATCAGATGTTTTTGAACTCCATGTCTCAGAAAGGCACATAGGCTCTCTAGAAAATCCCTTTTCCCTCCATCAGTAGATTTACTTAATGGCCAAGGCTATCCCTTATGTATATAACAGATAAGTAAATTTAAGTTAAGCGGTGGAGCGCCCCAGCAGACTAAACCCCAACAGAAAAGTGCAGCAGAGTCAACCATATAGCAGGCATGGAAGAGAACCTTTATTTCTCTAAGGACACTTTCCACTTTAACTTTTACTGACATTTTGTCCACTGATTCTGGCAAAAAAAAAAAAAAGTGATAGAAAGATCTAAAGGTGTTATCATATACAATCAAAAGACAAAAAAGAAAAGTCAAGAAGCTCATGCAACCCATATTCCCACTGGGGAAACAGCCTTTTTAATATCAGAATTATTTATAGTTTGAAATGGAAATCCCAACATCTGCAAGTGCATGCAGCTGAAGTAGAGTTCAGTCCTGGATGGGCAAGTGCCAGGTAGTAACAGGGCATGAGAACAGGCTTTGGCTCCATGAGCGGAAACATAAACCTCTCCTTTGTAAAAATGATTCTTAATGATCTCAAAGGCCTCCTGGTTTAGTATGGAAGATTGAATGCCACTGTTTTCTTTAGAATGAATCCCACGTATTTTGTATCACAGTCCTGGCACAGGGCTGCGAAGATGAAATCATCCCTTGACCATCGTCGTGGGCACGCCTGCTCTGATCTGCAGTGCTATGCGGGGCGCACACATACTGGAAATGGTGTAACTGCATTATTACTGCGCTCTGCACAGGCTTTTATACCCTGGTTCTCAGCGAGACTAATTACTCTAAAAGAAGCCTCACACTACTGCAATTATCCTGCTCCCTAAACCTGAGTTACATCATTTAGGACACTGTGCTTTGCTATTCAGGCACATCCATGCAGCTTTATTTTTTGCAACAAAGATTTTTACTGGTGGGGGGGAAAGAAAGTTAACAGGAACAAGCTCAGAGATCGCGAAGGAGGCAGAACACTTAAATGTAACAGGAAGAGGGAGTAGGCACTGAGGGTGTCAAAAATCACCTGCTCCTGAGGCTATTTAGTTACCTGGCACGCAGGACTGCTTACCTGCATAATCCTTTCTCTGCAGCAGGTGAAGGTATGGGAAGCCCTTCTTCCCTTGCTGGCAGTACTAACTGAACAGAGCAGGGAGGGAGACTATGGGAGGAATTTATTTCTCATCTCTGACATCAATAAATTACTAAGGCAGCTTACGAGACTCTTGGAAGGTGTTTGAAACACATACCCCCGTGGCTAGCTACTATCTGGATAGGCTAGCGTACAAGCTGCCGTCTTGCATAAGGCTGCAGTCTCTCTACAGGAGAAGAACTGGTTTTTAAAATAAAATGTACAAGTTTCTCCTGTAACACAGCCTCCTATTCTGAGCTCCAAAGAAAGGTAGCACACCATTTTTCAGTCCAGACAGAAAACTGCGGGCGTGAGACTCAAAGGTTACCTTTCAAGAACAGGATCCTACCTATATTCCTAGTATTACTACAAGGATATAACTTGTACAGAGAGGACAAGTGTTTCAGAGAAATGAACTAGTCATGCCCTTTACAATTTCTGCTAAACATCTGAAGTAAATCAGTAATGCATACAAAACTTGCCTGACAGTAGGACTGGCAATGAGTCTGGAAATCAGTGCAAGTTCATCAAACAGTACATCATCCAGACCAACTTGCAGGTAAAACTGAAATGGATTTAAATCCAACTCTTCCCTTCCTGGGAAAGAATTTATAGCAGTAAATATTATCTAAGGCCCCTATTAAGGGAGATGTTGACAAATAAGAAAAAGATAGCACCTACTTGATGACTCAGAAATTAGCAGAGCTGCCATGGCCATTTTCACTCTCTCTCATGGGTTAATCAAACATTTTTCCAACATTTCCATATACGCCTGTTCTTTCCTTCTGTGCCCAACAAAACTACAACTTCTGAATGTGATGGTTAACCACATTTTTGTTGCATTTCAGCATTAGATGGAGAACAATTCCATTTGCAGCTGAGAAAAAGGGGAGAGGGAGGAAAAAATACGAAAGAAAAAAAAGAAAGAAAAGCTACCGCCTCTTCAGCCAAGTGACTCAGAGGTGGTAGATCATCATCTTCAGACCTCAGAAACCAAATGGTTTGTGAAATCCTCAGAACCGTCCATGATGTAGCTAACTGCATGGAGGGTGGTTTTAACCTCGGGTAAAACAATCTGGTTTAACCACCCTGAGTACTAAGCCATCTTGGAGTTTATAATTTAGAAAATTTGATATTTATGTAAGCATATGCCATTTGCTTTCCCTTAAAGAAACCTGCCTTACCTTTCTAATGCTGCCTCTGGTCTTTGCCTTGGTACAGAGACAGATGTCATGGAAGACAAGTGAACGTATTTCACCAGGATATGTAGGCCATATCCTTCGTTATTACAGAAACAAAAATACGCTTGTTTTGATCTAACTAAGTGTATTTAAAGAACTACCAGCAGAACGTAAAAACGAAGCAGAGAGGTCTATTTAAGGTCTGGGTGTTCCAGCTATTTTTACCGAAGCTGCCGCGGGTTTCAATGAAAGCGTTGCACGCGGAATGGCGAAAGGAAACGGCTCCCAGACCGGAGGTAACCTGGATTCGTGTACAAAGGAAAAGATGCTCACCCTATGGAAGGCATACGCAAGCTGAATTGCATATGTTAAATTAAAGACATCTGCACTTTGGCAGAATTTGGACAATGACTCACTTATATTTAATTATGTAAAAATTTCAAACAGGGCAAACTCCGCTGTAGTGACTCACATTAGTACTACCACATGATCTTCTGATAACTACATCAGTATATAACTCATGTCTCTGCTGCACAGAGTTTCTACAGAGAGAATGACATATTACCTGACTAGCATTAAAAGGACTCCATGTTCCCAGCAATGACTGGTACATTAAGTAATGCTTCAGAAAGTAGCGCATAGTACACCGAGGTTTTTTTTTTTCCCTTGACACAAAACTACATATCCTCTAATGACAATAATTCACTGTCATTCAAAAATCAATTTTCTGTTTGTGTTTTATTCCTTTAAATTTATAGAGTTATGGGGAAAGATTCCAGAAGTAGAAACTTACATCATTTCCTTTTCCCAAGAAGAATTATGGTGCTGCAGGTTTCCTTAGGCTGCCAATCCAAGACGCTCCCACCCTGTCCTTGTGTGAGTGGCAAACACACCCTCAATACCTTCAAGCACAAAACCTTCTGCCTAGGGCTGGCAGTAAGGGTACCAGGCAGTTTCTCGTGTTTTGCTTCATAGAACCATGGAAGGGTTTGGGTTGGATGGGACCTTACAGACCATCCAGTTCCAACCCCCCTGCCATGGGCAGGGACACCTTCCACTAGACCAGTTTGTTCAAAGCCTCATCCAGCCTGGCCTTGACTGACATTCTTGGACTTCTCCATGCTACCTCCTGCGCTTTTCAACATAGGTTTGGTTTGCTTGGGTTTGGTGTGGACTAGTAGAATGAACTGATAATGCATCTTACATATCATGCTAACAGGAGTGATTTTGAAAAGTAGCAAAACACTGTAGTACTTACTTCAATGTTGTTAAGAAAGGGGCTGGGGG
>NW_010243765.1:14947-24427 GCF_000690775.1 Eurypyga helias | reverse complement strand
TATTATTATTATTATTATTTTCAGCAGTTCAAACTGTCCTCAGCACACAAAAACCTCAGTGGCTTCTTATATTTTGCCCGACATTCTGTAACAAGAACTTACTTGACATCTGGGCTGCTTTCAAATCGATTAACATTTCAACAACATGTATTTGCAAAGAATCTTGCAATTAAGAAAAAAATGAGAAATACAGCCACTCTGTTTCAACCTGCACTGATTGACAGTGATTCTGATATGAGGAGAGGCTGTTTCCCAGCTGTCTTTTCAGTAGTTGCATTGCCTCTGCAAGGTTACCAGGAATAAATGCTCATTTATTTCAGCAAAGTCAGCAAATATAAGTCAAGGACATGGAAGAGGCAGGAGCTGTGGAATAAAAGGGGCTATTTCCCTGGGTTCCCATTGTGCCTATAACTGTGCCATAATAGGATGAACGGCTTATGCTAATAGTTAGATCATAAGAATAAGGGCCCACCTGTGCTGAATGAAACACAATTCCATCTGGATGGAGCAACAGTCTGATGTGTAAAGAGTCAGCTACTGGGACCAGCCATCAGCTCAATTAACTCATTTGAATTACAAACACAACCTCACAACAGTAGGTTGGTTAGTGCTGAAGGAGTATCTCAGGTTTCCGCACTGCATCTCAAAACCTTCCCCTCCTCTTTTGGTATGTGATATGACTGAAAGCACCGGGAAGACATGACTTTAAACTTACCTTTGCAGTAAATTGTGTGTCACAGGAGGTTAATGAAGCGTCTCTACAGGCTTTGCTGTAGTGGGTCAGCCATACTGTGGCTTCCCGAGTTCCACAGCGCGGCTCGCAGGGCTTAGATGGGGTCTCTGAAGACAACTGATCTCAGCAGGCAAGGCTTGGTTTTGATCCCAGCTGTCTGTTATGTATTGTTAACCACGTCTCTGTAGTTAAAAGCAGGCAGCAGCAACCAACTCCAGCACTCACACTTGCATAGATCTGAGGTCAGGATTCTTACAAGTTGCCAATAATGGTCTTACGAAAAACATGTCCTTCAGGACTTGACATATATGTGTAGCCTAAGGAAGTGACTTACCTTCATGACATGACATGGGCTGTTGGTTTGGGTTTTTTAAAGAACTTCTATTTCTTGTCCTGTCCAGAGTAAGTCTGGAGCATAAAGTGGTTGTGAAATCAAATAGCAAACCTGATGCAGATCTTTTGAAGGACTCAGTTATACCCATTCTCTCATTGACTGCCTTAATGAGGTCTACATCATGGTCTTCCAAAGCTTTAAGATGAAGAAAACCCTCCGAGATGTTATGAAAAATTCAAAGTTTGCCAACTTGAAATTTAAAAGGGGGTGGGGGGAAATGAAGAAAGAATGTTCTTGCAAAAGATATGCTTGTTCCAGCATGGGTTTTGAAACAGATGCATGGTCAGACTCATTTTTCTCCTCTCTTGGAGAATTCAAATTGGAATGGCTGATTCTAACATTTTTCCCACATTTGCTCCAAATCTCTTCCACTGTTTTTGAAAGGTAGGAAGTGGTAGTCTTTCCCTTTGTTCCTTAGACCCCTTTACACATATTTTCTACTACAGAAATGTTTCGCTCTTAAGGAAAGGAGCTTGCTCCCCCCACTCCAATGAAAGTAGTTTACTTTACAAGGTCAAGCGTCTACAAGTGGCCAACCCCTTTCATGATGAACACCTAAGAAAGTTTTATAAAGGCAGCAAATGACCATTCCTTGCCCACACACAGTGAGGAATATACATAATGCGTCAAACTGTCTTGCTGTGTATATAAGGGTGAAAAAAGCAGAATAGGATTGCTTGTGTAAGTGTGGGGATTTTGTGAACTTTGTACTGTGTGTGATTCTGTGGGCAACCACAGAAGTAGAGACAGAAGGGGGAAAAATAAAAAGCATAAGAAAAAATGATCAGAAGTGAATGTACTTCTTAAATGACAGTAAGGAATCCCGTATTTTGGCTTTTAGAGCTCAACCTTCTCTTCAGATACCTCAAGTTTTGTATGAAGATCCTGAAGTCAGTGGAAGGAATCGCTACAAATATTTTGCATGGTAAGGAATGAACTGATCTGAAACAGACTTCAGAAGCTTGTTTCTGTGTAGTTTAAAGAGCACCTAAGTATATGCCAGAGATTTTTTTTTTTTTTGGTCTTTTCTGTTGGTTCTTTAATCACTGCGATAGAAAATTTTTAGGTCTAAACAACCAGGTCTTTTAAAATTCACACTATGCCAGAATTTTCAGGTAATGATTTACCATATGTAATGTATCAGGCATTCTGCACTTAATAATTATTTGTAGAAATCTTTGGGCTGTAGACCCACCTACACAAAGGAAGAAGATACTCACAAAGCCTTTGTGGTTCTCCAGACTTCTGGAAAAGTGCTTTCTTAAGGAGGAACCTTTTAACTCCCACTTTCTGCCAAGAGCATAAAGGGAGCAAGGGGAATCCTTGATTACCTTTTCATCAATTATGTCCTCTACTGCAGGACTACCCTGCTCCTTCTAGAATGACACTGCAGGTCAACAGTGGACTCAAGATCTGAGCCAACAGCTAGCACACAAACATTCTCAACCTAGTCACATACACTTTGAATTACATTCACTATTACCAGCAGCTATTGGCCAGTATGTCCACTTTAAATATAAAAAACCCACCAAGTTTAAGAAATTGAAGTTCTTTATGGCTCCTCTATTAACAACAAAAAATAGGACGAAGATGATATTATCTTCTGCACTTCAAAATTAAGATTTAAAGTCTCTCAACGGCTAAGGGAAATTGATAGTGAACTGCAATATGCAAACTACAAGAATGCCTAAGAAGGAATTATTAATATGTCATTGAGCCCATATCACTTTGAAGATAGTTCATAAAATACTGCAAAAAAGAGGAAACTAGTTCATAAAATACTGCAAAAAAGAGGAAACCATCAAATTAGATAAGTCCAAACCAGCTTGCCTTACCATCTGATTGTAGGACTTCATTTCAGGATTTCAAGTTATTAAAAAAAAACTGTCTCAAAGTGAAAATAAGTCAACTAATTAGTGAAACAAACACAATGTGTTGTAAGCACACTCAAAATTAACTTGTTTTAATTATTGTCGTCTTCTGCATTCCACTTTCTGCTTTGACAGAAGAATAACACTCACTCCTGCTGGTGAAACTTTCTCTTTGCTCCTTAGCTATGAAATAATTACTTCATATTCAAGCAGAATTCTTAAATATGCAACTACAGAACCTGGGTTGTGGAAAATCAGTGTAACTCCACTGAAATGAGTGGACTACAGTTTGTCTAAACTGTAATGGTCTTTTATGCTCATGGTTGTTGGCTAACATCTGCATTCTCTCTTTTCAGCCCCCTCATCCCTTCTGATAAGCTGCTTCCCCCAGATGTTGCTTATGCAATGGAAAAGTAAGTAGTGAGTTCTGGAACATTACTGTTGTAATGGGTCACATCTCACCAGAAAAAGATTGAGAACTATCAGCTGGCGACCAACAGTTTTCATAATGAACCAACAGGAAAAACGTGTTAAGAGATAAGGATTTGTTCACCATTGAGGATCCCTGAGGAATCTGACCATTTCAGAGTTTGCTTGCAGTAATGAGTACTGCTTTCTGGGTAAAGGACATGTACCTTAAGTGTGTGATGATTATGAGGCCTGAAAGACAGAGCCAAGTGTCTCTGAATCCTAGATGAGATATCAGTGCAAAGAAGATTTTCCACTACAGCAATATTGTTGGAAAACCTTCTGATATTTTATTAGAATCTCTGTGACAGCTGCAATGCTGTCCAGTGGTGTAGAGCATCCATAAAGTAGTCTAGTGTGGTTGTCAGTGGGGGTCAAATTTTGAGAGGACATAAGAAGATTCAGTTCCTAGTAGAGTGAATGGAAGTTGCACGTGCTTACATCATATTTGTTCTGGAAATGTTGGAAAGACAAACATGAAAGACAAACATTGTTTGTGCCCATTAAAAGCAGTGCTTTAGAATGGACACATCGGGAAGATTTGCATGTAATAACTTGTGAGAGCTGAAGCCAGAAGATTTCTGGGTTGCTAACCTAGGAGAGAGGTCTCAGAGGACTCAGCGTAGCCTCAGTATGGTTTTACTAAAGGAAATGGAGTTAACATCAATGGAAGCAATGTTAAGATACACAGAAACATATTTGGATGTCCTACCTTTGACTTAGTGTTGTGGTTCCAGTTTGGTTTTTTAATGAATGCGACAGATGTTCTTCCATCTTGCATCTCTTTTTAGGGTGGAGCCCTGTGTCCATTCAGCATCAAGAGACAGTGAGGTCGTTGGTCCCAAGTTACGAACTTTGGGCACACAGACGGATTACAGGGATGGTGAAGCCCAGACGGATCCCTATTCCCCTGAATACATAGTTCCCAGTGGCTCAGTCCCTGAACTTCTGACACTTGCTACACTCACGTGGGGTGAGTTGTGAAATCAGGGTGAATTATAGTAATCGCATTCCCGCTTTTAGCAGGAGGCTCTTTTTTTCAATGTCAGGTTTCAAGTCTATTGCCAGCCCTTTGTTGTTTTCCTTTGGAGCACATTATTTTATCCATTTCTGAAATAGGTGTGATATTTACCCACTCAATAGCACTATTCCAGGGTATTTCATAGAGAGTTTTGAGATCATTTAACATGAAAAGGTCTTGTGTTTTATAGATATGAACTAGTAGCAGTCTTTCCTTTTACCTACTGTTTTTCAGCTGTTCTGAGTTAGGCATCAGTAAAAAACCTGTACGAACACTGCTGCCCCAGAGTACACCGCTGAACGTAATCTCCGTGTGTCACACCTGCAATAGTGATGGACACTGGACATGCCAAAGAAAGTGCTCATTCCCAGAAAGTGTCTTTGTGGAAAAGCTTTTCCTCCTTTGCAGCCTGCAATAGAGAATGAAATCACAGAATCACAGAATGGGTTGGGTTGGAAGTGACCTTAAAGACCACCCAGTTCCACCCCCCCTGCCATGGGCAGGGACACCTTCCACTAGACCAGGTTGCTCCAAGCCTCATCCAGCCTGGCCTTGGACACTTCCAGGGATGGGGCATCCACAGCTTCTCTGGGCAACCTGTGTTGCAGTACGAGTGTTGTCAGCTAACCTATAGCATCTGCAGGTCCTACCATTCCTCATACTGTAGAATTTTACTGGCCTTAGAAGTACTGACTTCTGACTATCGACAGTTCTGCTTGTGTTTAACACTTGGGCTTGTGGCCATCCAGCCCTCTCTTTGGTGGTGGTTATTTGCTGGATTCACCATTCTCCTAAAGAGCTACTGCTTCTTGTCCCTGGAAGGTCGGGGGCTACCAGCAGGACTAGCCGAGGTGGAGATGATTGAACGTGCCCGGGAAAAACGTGCATGGGAAGCAACTCTTCCAGCCATGGACAATGCCTCACAAATTGCGAAGAGAAGGAAAATGATGGACGATATGGAGAGGAAGGAGTGGGCCTTTAGAGAACAGGAAATAGAAAAGTAGGAGTCCAATTATACTCTTTATTTCTTTTAATTATTGGCTGAATAGAGAAGGAACAAGAAGGTTTAGGGGGTTGGCTGAAGGGTACAAGCCTTTTATTTCTGTGAAAATCCCCTGATTTGGAGAAGGGATATTTTTGTTAAATTTAATATAAGAGACTGCTACCAAAATACTTTTCACCAGTGCTAAACTCCCTTTTCAAACTTAAAGATTAAATACAAGATATGCAATATGATCTACGTGTAAAGTAGTCAGTTTACATGTAGGATTTGGTGATGGCAGGATTGCACAGAACACTGCAGAGTACAGTAGGTCATACCTGGATTTGCTTCCTTGCAGGTTGCAGGAGGTTCGACTGGAAGCCTTAAAGAAGCTGCTGCAGTGGCGGGAGAAGAATCAGAATGAGCTGGATGCCAAGCGCTTGGATGACCACTGGCAAAACCACCAGAAGGCTAAAGAGGAGAAAATAAAGAAGATTCAGCGTGACTGTGCACTGAGTAAGTTTGAAAGACAGGGAGAGAGCAGTGTGCGACTTCGTTTTCAGACAAGCCATTTCCATTTTCACAAGGCTGCAGTCTTTATTCAAGACGAAACAGGTCACATCCACAGTATGCATGGCCAGCACTTGTTCTGCTCAAACAGGTCACGTTTCTCTATTAATCAGCAAAAGCTCTTTGGAATTTCCAAAGATACGGCTTTTTTAGAACTATTAGTGTGAAGAACCTGCTCACATTCGTATTTCCTTTTCAGTGCTCAGGAAACTGATAGCTAAGAGGCACAATGTGATGGGGAAGCTGGAGAGAGGAGATATCATCAGAGAGTATACTGACTTTGCATCACAAACGTACACTCCTTTGTCAAGAATTGGTTATTTCCCAGACAACCATTCTGAGCGCTATGTGGTAAAAAACCTGTATCTTAACACCTTTGCAGGTAAGATGTAGTTTGTATGAGGTATTTAGTTAAAATATTAACAAAACTCACATTTCTCTCCCCACCACGCCATTACTTGATTGCTGGTTGTGTTTCTTAGGACTGTGTGAACTGGAAGCATCTCTCCCAGCTTCTGTCACGCAGGTCAAGGTTAAAGCACCGACACCTAAGCACACTACCACGAAGACTGGATTTATTAAAAGATCAGCAAGGCTAGAGGTGGAGCTGGCACAGGTTCACCAGGTATGGAGCTGTGTCCTGCATCATGTCAGTTCCTCTCAGGTTTGAACTGCTCAGAAATTCAATCGGGAAGACACACGTGTAAGCTTTCTCCCCATTTCCTGTGCTAAATTAGTATTTTCTGTAAGGCAACTTCAAGGACAGAATGGATCAGACACTGAGGCTGTTGCAGGCATGACCAGTACTGCTCTGGAGCTCAGCCTGTCAGTACTCTCTCTCCCTGGCATCTGTGCTGCTGTTCCAACCCTATAGAAAACAAGCATAGCTGCTTCTGTCTTCCTACAGATCAGGAATTTGCATCGGAACATATTATGTCAGTTAGAAATCCTCTCCTGCCATGTGCTCATTCTCAGTCCCCCTTGCTTTTACAATGCACGTATAGCCTGCCTATTGGTTACGCTGTCACCCCACTCATAACGAAATAAAGGGAATCTGGATCCGTATTCTAAAAATTCCGTACATTTTTAAAAGGTGCATTTTAAGTACGTGATGGATAAACACCTGCAGCAAAGCACGATTAAAATGACCCCACTCAGAATCAGATCAGAAGTGTGGATGCCCGCTGTTGTGCCCTAACAACAGCATCTCATTTGCAAACATGCTTACAGTGTTTTGCATATCTTAATTTATCACAAGTGTTCCTGCAGATGAGGTGTCCATATATCCAATTAACCATTGAGGAAAGAAGTGCCTCGTTTGCATCTTCAGTCACAGTGTTTGTAAATAACATGTACTTTTAACTGTGCTTCTTGTGATGCTGTTGAGGGTTACCTTTTTTTACAATCAGATGTGTTCTTGGCTGGCTGCTGGGTCTCTGAAAAACATTTAATTTCATTTGTAAAGCTTGGCCACTTTCACTTATGCTTTATTTAGTGAAGAAATATTTCATAATTGGAAATCGTGTGTATAGCTGTCTTGTTTTAGTGTAATTCAATAATACTCTCAGTGCAGACAGTGACTTCCTACTAGTGATTTTTAAATTAAAATCTCGCTCTGAAAAGTCAATCCTATTCTTTCAAATTTAAATTCCATTGGAGGTTGTAAAGATGAAACGTGGCACTTGTTGATTATTCAGAAGGGAGAAAATCTCGAGTGCTACGCAAAGTGTTCAAGAACTAGGGACATGAACTCACTACAGTTTTACACAAAAAGAGACGCTGCTGAAGGGGTATGAGTTTGGGTGCTTTCTGCGTAAAATTCAAGGAGTGGCTATGCATAATCTGGATCATAACACAGTTCCCACGGGCAGCAGAACGTTAGCCCAAGCTTTCCGATCTGAATACCGGTTACAGCAATTGTATTTTACTTGTTCAAAATGCTTCTCAAGGTTTGAAAGACTACAGCGGCGTGTCTAAACTATAGTCACAGGGAAGAAGTGCACCCCAGTGCTGGCTGCTCACACTACCCCAGTGCTGGCTTCTCACACAGTAACGTCCCTTCAGAGAAAAGTTGGTGGCCGAAGGGAGGTGGAATGCAGAACAAATACAGTCAATTTTGCATATTTTCTTTCTTAAATCAATGTAGATCACTTGGTCCACATTGATTTATACCAACTGAGGGGCTAACATAACTAATACACATTTCCCCACCACAAAAAGGCAAAATGTGTATTCTTTTAAAATTACGAAGCATTTCCTTTGCAGGCAGAGATGATAAATCCGCTATGCAAAATTTAGCTGCTGCTTTCAGATATCCAGAAGTAGACATGAGGCTGGTTGGTCCAGGCAAGCAGAAAGTGCTGACACGGCAAAACACCCAGACTGCCACCGTTAGATTTAAACAAACTTTCTGCCTGGAGCAACAAGAAATTGCTGCCCTAATAAGCACTTGAGCTCTGTGGTGCTGATACTGGTCACTTCTCCCATCAGAGGCTTTCGCTTTTTAACTTTGGAGGCTGTAGCATGTTCTGGCTTAGCAGGGCTTCTCTGACAGGTCCACCTCCTGAGCAACTGGAGCTCTCAAGCAGAGGGTAAGTGAAAGGTGCAGAGTACTTGACGTAACAAAATTTAGCACTTGAGAGGACAGCTGCCTGACCACTCGGCGTAAGCAGTCCCAGTGGTGCCAACAACCTCCGTCACACAGGGTATGAGAGAGGTTTAAAGCAGGCAATTAGGGATCGTCTCCGAAGGGCACTGTGTTGCTTTTCGTTATTTCTATGGCTGAGCAGCTGGACCACTTTTCTCTTCAAAAGCCTCTTTCTAGTGCTGCCCCAGCACACTTCATCTATAAATTTTCTCCCATAATAGAATCACAGAAGGGTTTGAGTTGGAAGGGACCTTAAAGATCATCTGCTTACAAACCCCAAATAACCGTAGAAATAAAGCAGAACTCTCAAAAATTCAGAGAGTATGCAGTGAGCTAGCTCTAGAATGAGGAGTTTTTCATTTTCCCTAAGTAATCCGTGGAAGGAGGTGGTAAATAGAGGAGGAATGCTAGATTTTGGCCTCAGAAGTAATTAATTTTAATAAAGGAAATTTCCAAGGCTTGCTTCTCTGGCCATACAAGTGGCAGGATGGAATAGTCCTCCTCATTATGTTCCTCTTGGTTTGCCATCTTGAGAACTTGATGATCTTAAAGGTATTTTCCAACCTAAAAGATTCTATGATTTTCCTAAGCTTAAAGCCTCTAAGAAGGGATAAGCTATTACCCAAGGAACTACAAAAAGGGTCTGTTTCCTCTTGGGAATAACAACTGTAATCTTCCAGACTTGAAACTAGATCAAAAAGAGGTGATTTTAGAAGAAGACTTTCTGAGGAACATCCTGAAAGCCTTTGCAAAGTATTATGTACGCTCAATGTTTTTAAAATAATTCTCTAAAC
>NW_010243765.1:4004-14920 GCF_000690775.1 Eurypyga helias | reverse complement strand
CCAGGATTTACGGTAAAAACAATTATCTGTATCATAAATCGGGTCTGTAGAAAGGCAAGAAAAACTAGCTGCTAGCCAGCGCAGGTGACAGTGCTTTAAGGAATGTGAGTGAGCCATTATACAGACAGCCTTGTGTGAAAATCTGAGGCATTAAGGAGATTGCATAATCATACAGCTAATTACTGTAGGAAAGAAATTCAACTAGGTGAGAGGATACACCAAGGAACAGAGGAGCTGCTAGGAGAACTCCCAGTGCAGAACAATGTGTGACTTTCGGCTGACCCTGTGTGCTCTGGTGACTCAAAGCAGGCGAAGTGTCAGGCAGTTTCAAAGTGCTGGATCAAGATGATGTCAGAAAAGGAATCTCTCACCTCAGCATTAAGTGCAACTCCCATCATGTCTGTTTTCTTTTATCTGTTTACTGGAAGGAGGTGGAGAAGTAGAGGGGCCAAGAATGTCTCGGGAGAAAATCTCTGCCAACTTCAAAGTGTAGGAAAACCTGTTCAAGCAGTTATTTCATCAAGAACAGATCTCCAACATCGTGTTAGTTGGCTCATGCTCAGGCAAGCTCTGAGAGCTTGTCTCGCTCAGCCAAGATGCAGCAGCCATGCTGCATTGCAAAATGAGTAGTCAGTCAGTCCGCCATGGTCTCACCTTCCTCCTTCGTGGGCAAAAAGGAAGACAGAGAAACATGACTGGTATACTCTGTGCTGTACATGACAATAAAATATACCTAGCGTCTTCTGAAAAGGAGAGCATCACAGAGAAGATAAGGATGGAGAGTTGTTTATCAAGCCTCTATCCTGTCAAGAGTTCTACCAGAAGCTAGCAAAGCAGCTAAAGTGCAAGGCCAAAAGCATGGGTGCTGTTTGCTGTTCACTGCATTTGCCAGGAAAATGGAAGGGAGATGAATTAGGTGGTCCTTCCTTTGCTGGCCAATCCAACCAGACAATACCATGACCCTGAACCGACTACCTGAAAAGGGTAATGTAGTCTATCTCAGAAAAATCAGAGTGTGATATCTAGGCCGTAACGTTTGAAGTATGTCATTCAGAAATATAGCACTTCTTTTTAAAGACAGTGTTTTGCAGCGATTCTTGGGCCCTGGTCACGCTATTTAGAAAAATGGTAACTTGTTAAGTTAGGCAGAACCAGTCAAGGCGAAAAAAAAAGTGTTTTCTTTTTCTTCTCTGACATTAAATTCTTAAAGAACTTAAAGCCTCATATTCGAGAAAGCCAACGGTGAGCATTTTTGACTCAGTAAAGGTAGGGAAGCAGGCACTAGGCTGTGCTGACATGAAAACGTAAATCCACTTCTGGAAACAGCGGTATTTCTCAGATCTGCACTCATAAGCATTCCCATCTTGTCAGAAGTGCTCGCAGATTTTTCTGTCTTTAAACGTGGTTATTCTGGTTGCATTTTGTTATTTTGGTTAGCAAGAAATATTTTTGGAGGCTAAGGTTTTATTAGAAAAATCCTTATGAATGCGACATTGTACTGATAAACACAGGAGCCATTGTTTTCAAAAGGATCACAACTACAGCAGTCTTTTTTCTTTCAATCCCCAACCCCCTCATCATGCAAAACACCTTATAAATCATAGCAAGCCCTGTTGTAATCTTCATGCCGGAGAGCTCCAAGGTCATCAAATACAAGAAACAGTTCAGAAAATCCCTCGACGGTTCTGAGCTATAACCATTTCACGTGGCTTACAGGCAGTTTGTAAGCTCTGACTTGTGCATTATTAACACTGTCCATTTCAGAAGTTTTCGGTAACAAAGCATTTTATCCTCTCCATCTAAAAACCTCTCTCCTTTTCTGGAGCAATTAATTATCCTGGCCTGAAAACTCAGATCCAATATGCAAACAAGAAGAGTTTTGTTTTGTAGTGATGACCGGGGTTTCAAAACCTTGTTAAATTCTGTGCAAGGGCCATCAATTTCCTGTTACTGGAGAGAGAAATCCAGCATGGGATTTTTTTCCTAAGTTTGTCTTTGGTTTCCCTCCCTAGTGAAACACTGAGCACTCGAAAAAGAGAAAGAAAAGAAAAAGGCACATTTTTCCTTGCTGGAATATATCTGTTCTTCCAGTGGTGAAGACTGCAGGATCAACCCGTACAGTAGGAGGATTATCATTTTGAAGGAGCTTTAAATGTGCATACTCTCTTCCCATTCCTTTGCAAGCCGAAACGGGATGTCCTACAGCAGGCAAGCGTTGCCACGCAGTTGGAAATGATCATCTGAGTAACTTGCTCTAAGTAGCTTGCGATTGGGAAGTTGGCAGGACTTTGGCTCTCTAAAGAGTTTGCACATGTCTTGAGAGAGCCCAGGCCGTGGTGCGTTTCCATTCCTAGCCTGCTTTGGCTGACAAGGTTTGGCGTCTGCCGCCACACAGCTGCGAGCCAGATAAAATCCACTCGTAATGGGCTTGTGGGTTTTCTTGTAGAAGGAAGTTCTCGGGCAGGTTAGCCTCCCTTTCACCCTTGCTCTGCGGGTACTGTTGCTGTGGGTGCTGCTGAGCTGCTGGGCTGTTGCAGGTGAGCAAAGTGTTTCCACACAGAATTTGCAAGGAAGGGGTCCTGGGGCGCTCGGTTCAACCCTGCACAGTAACGGCGTCTCGTACAACGGCATCTCGCTGAGGAAGGGCCCCAGAACCGTAACAATACACTCCTCAAGTGCCCCCCTTCATCCAATCTCCTGACCGCCTAACGTTTCTAACTCGCAATAACAAGCACTGCACCTATAGGTAAACACAAAGAGTTATAACTATTCTGTAGTGATATGTAAACTGACATTAAATTGTGACATTCCTACCCGTATTTCATGTTTTGAAAGAATCTTACCTCTATAGGAAAATAATTAATGTTGTTGCATAAGGAAAGTAACACACAACTGCCTCTGCTTGCAATGGGTCAGTGTTTAAATGGTTCAACGAGATTCCTATTTTAAAATGGGAAATAAAAAAGGAAAACAAGGAAGATATTATATGACAAATTAAGTTCAGACCATTTTTAGATCAATTTTAGGTGACTCACCCTATGAAGTTGCTCACGACTTACTTGTAAATATAGTAAAATAACTCTTGCTTCCTTTTTACATATGATTTTGAAGTTCCCGTCAGTATCTTCCGACCAACCAACAGCCTCGTCTACTGACCATATTCAGTTTTTGGGTCGATGTGCAGTAAGAAATAGAAGCCACAAGCCTGCAAAATGCAAAATACTTTCAGCTCCCTGTAGTCAGTGTGAACAGCGACAGTCAGCATCTAGAGGTCTTTCTGTGTCATGCTATCTAGCCCAAATCTCTCTGATTAAATTGTATGCCTATTCCAGGCACTGCTGGAGAAGAAGAATAAAGGCAAGGAGGCGAAGAAGCCCCTCCATTTCCTTGAAAAAGTAGAAAAGCCTGTTCCTCGGCCACTCACTCCAACCCTGGAAAAAGCATCAGCTGTAAGTGGGCTGGTTTTAGCACTTTCTTTTTTTTTTTAATCTCTTGATGCCTGGCTGTTTCCTACACGGTTGTTAAAGGAAGTCCCAGGGAAGGAAGGAAAGGAGCGTTATCTTTTTGTGTGTATATTCGTGTTAGGAATAGCCATCTAAGACTCTCTTAGTCTCTCTTAATTCTACAAAGATACTAGCAGCTGAAGAATTGAAAATCTTTCGGCCAAATCCTTAACTAACTTTTATTTTATAAAGACATAAATAAAGAGGTTATTTACTTGTTCTTGGAGAGCAAAAAGGCAAGAATCCTGCTATGTTTATTCAGTATCTTCCAACGTTCTGCTCTGGGTGCTTAGCGCTGAGCATGCAGTTCATTGATTCGCTGGAGTGAAGCTCTTGTCATCATGCAGGATGCACTCTTGGATGAGCATGCTCCCGTTCACAGAAGATGATTCTTCTGCAGGGAGTGAAATAGCAGTGATGACGTGTCTTGGGGGATGTGATATGCTGCAAAAAACCCCAGCTTCAACTTCCTTTCTTAAAGTAGCATACCAAATAGGTGGTTGCCCTAGTGGATTGCCTGCTTATTAACAGCATTTCATGACGTAGTAAGAATCAGACACAATTACCATTCAAACTTGTGAATTTGAGTGTCACACCACCGTGAGAGTGCCAGGAGTGGCACCACGAGTGCCTTATTAGGTCATCTGTGCTGTCTTCCTTTGTGCAGTATGATGTCCTGTGTTTTATATAGTCTATTTTAAGATGACAGAAAGAACAATGTCTCCTATGGAAGACCTTTCCACAGCTTTACAAACTCCTAGATATTGGACATTTTATTGCAGTGGTAGATTTACACTATTTAGATTTACCCATTTAGCAGATTTTTAAGTACTTCTAGGTAATATGGAAAGAAATCAGAAGGATTTATCCCCTGGTTGTAGTCATTCTTGAGCATGATTACAGATTATATATATATTTTTAAAGAGTTCCAATACAATAGAATTCCACCTAAATGAATTCTGTCAACATTTGATTTATTTTCAAGTATCTTTATGTGTAAACACATAAAAGAGTGGAGCTCTCCAGCGAATCTCCATCTGTAAAATCAGGCCACTTCAGCCACTGAAGAGCAGCGCTAGCATCTCTTGCCTTGCAGAATCCACATAAGGTTTCTCCTACCAGCTGGCTGCGAGGAGCACTGAGAGCAAGGCTCCTCTCTGTTGCTAATGCCTCTTCCCTGCCATACACAGATACCGCCTGCAAAGTGCACCAGCCTCTTTCTGCTGGAGTTGAGGATCTCAAAAGGAAAGTGTGCTAGCATGACAGGCGGGTGACAAGGGCCACAAGGGTTATGAAAGGAAGCGGAGAGAATGGAGACACTACTGCAGGCCTTCTCAACACCTCTCCCCTAGTCATTTCTTACGCACTTACTAGCCACAACAAGCTCACAGAGCACCTCTGAATTCCTTCACTGATGTCTCACTTTCTCCCAGCCCCCTCTAGTTTTTAGCCTGCTCCTAGATCCTTCTATATCCTTAATTCCTGGGGGTTTTTTTCCCTGCAGGGCATGGTAGGCTTTCCATCTCCCCTCATTCTTTCCTGCTGTTCTGTAGCAGGCAGATGGAGAAGTTGATGATTACCCTTGCTAAGGCACAGTTTGCACCACTGAGCAGCAGAAGTACAGAAAAATGCATCCCGCAAAAATTTAACCCAAATCTTAGTTTACATCAACCCAAGCAGTTAGGCTTACCTGTCAGATGTATGTGCCATCTCCATTTCCAAAATGCTGTCCTGAAGGGCTTTCACACTGTAGCCTGGTGACACGGTACAGTTTCACCCTAACTGGACTGGAAATTCATCCCTTCTTTCCAGAGAAAAGAACATAAATCATAAGGCAGTCCTTTAGCTAGTTCTGCTTTCTCCTCCTGGGTAGTGGTATGGAGAGGCAAGAATGCTTAACTTTTGCATTCGGAAAACTTGATCTTCAACACCTAAGGAAAAACAGGTACTAAGATTCAAGCCCACACCACTTCTCTCATCCCACGCTCTTTCCTGTTTTTCTGACACTTCTGAAATACCACGTTTCAATGCAGACCTCATAGGTTCCTTATTAAAAACACTTCTTTGCAATTTTTAGATTTCTTTTTATCTTTCCCTGGCACCCAGTGGACTTCTTCCTGCTGCTACTGTCAATTCCAAACTGGAAGACCCCCTCCAGCAAGAAAAAGTGCTGCCAGCCATGCTTCCTCAATTTAAAATAAGCCCTTTGGGTTTTTTTTTTTCCCTCCTATGGTCAGGTTCCCTTTTCCACTATCATCCATCTTCCAAGTTGGTATCAGTCACACAATGCTAGGCCAGTAAAGTTCTCAGACAAATCACGATATAATGTAATTCCTTTTACTTCCAAACTATCACTTTCTGAGTCTTAAATTTATTGGATTATTCTGAGGTCACCACTGGAATAAACATCCAAAGAAAAATTATGTACGTTCCCTTTTAATTTAATCCCTTTATTTATGGTTAACAGCTCTCCTGCACCTCCTTCAATAAGAACTCTATCCCCCTCATGTCTTGGCCTGTTAAATTAATGTAGCTGACACTCATGGTGCAAACTTGGATTCAGTCGAGCTCCGAATAGTACTTGTAACGCATACAGTAATTTTCTCCATCAACATCTCCTTATCATTAGGTTTCTCCTCTCTAAAGACCTCCAAAATCTCAAATAGAATCTAATCATATGGCCTTTCTCCCCCATCTCTTGTAAAACACGGAAGTACGTAGTATTCTGACTCACCCTCCTTTCCCTGGAAATAAGAATGGTGTTCAGAAACAGCTGAGAAAAAGCTGGATACTAGTTAGACTTTTTGCTGGCCAGATAGATAATCTATGGAAACCCCAGCCTCCCAAGAAATAACTCATTATTGTGTGGGGATTTTGCAGCAGGAGGAAGAGGAAACAGAACTGGCAGTGATTTGTCTGCAGAAGTTGCTGCGAGGCAGGGCTGTTCAGAACATGGTATCCTCTGCCTCTTTGTTTATGGGTCTCTTCCGAATGATGGTGGGAATGATTGAAAGTGTGTTTGCAATCTTTCTTCCACAGCACTCATCAAGGGTAATGAGGATATTTGCAGCATATCCTCCTGTATGTTATCTGGAGTCCTTCAGGGCTGGAGTCTTTGCTCTCCAGCCCAAATTTCTTACAGGAACTTCTAGGTTCTTACACCCGTCTGTGAGTGTCTCCTTGTTCCTGCCATCCCCTACACTCAGCTGTTTAATTAGATGCTTCATAGCAGAAAGGTTCAAATGGCAAATTTTCAGTTAGCCCTGGAACGTGAGTACAAAATTTGCCTTGATTATGCCAAGATCCAGGCACAAGAAACCCCCAACATGCCAGCAGGACGGCTTGTATTTCACACCGTCTTTCCAGTTTCCTGTGACGGCGAGCTGCACCTCAGATGATTTCCACCAAGTACAGGCCCCATCTGAGTCTGCTTCCAGTGGAGCAGAAGTGGGTCTAGATAAAATAACTGCCATGCCTTAATATAAAATTAAGCCAGTCTATCACTTTGTGTCAGACCAGTGCAGCTGGTCTGTTTTCGTGCCTGCTGAGAATAGAATTGATAATCTTTCTTGCACTAACTACTCAAGGTTTGTGGAGTGTTCCCACGTGGGAGACTGAGCTGTAGCAAACAATGCAACGCTGTGGAAGTGGCTTGAGGTGGAGTACAGACTTCCCAAGTCTTCTCCCGTTCTGCGGTGATCTATGAAAAGGGTGTTTGATGCCACTGCAGGACCGCTGAATTTCACATTATGAAATGTCCCATAATTTTAGGAATCTCCTCCAGCTGCTACAGGATTATTAATATATGACTCAGAGAATGATGTGAGTAGGGTTGAGTGATCATTTGTTGCTGTTGGAAGTCCTGTTGGACGAGAGGGTGAATGAAAATAAGACAGTGTCAGGGAAGGGCTGGGCCACATAACCCTGTAACGGGGACAGCAGCGGTTTCAACCACCTCCCCACCAGTTTATTGCTGTGAGCTGTTGCTGGACTCCCTCGAAACGAAGGTCAGAGAAGAGTAGGTGTTGAAACAGGAGACATCTAACCCTGGACTGAGGAAAAGGGGCAATGCTCACCCTGGGAAGCTTTGAGGCTGAGGTAACAGGATATCCAGAAGGCTATTGCCCTTTTCACCTGACACTGGTTTTGCCGTTCCGCATTCCAGTGGTTTGAGCTCTGGGTGAAGCCAAACAGAATTAACAAACAAACATATATATGTATAATAAAGTAGCAAGGATTCATCTATACTCAACAGCAGAAGGTCTCAACTTTCAGCTTCTATGCAGCAGGGTTTAGGCAAGATTTACCTGACAGCTGTAGTGTTTGTTTGAGTGTGGCCACAAATTCGTTACAGAGAACTAGGTCTTGGAAACAGCTGACCTTGCAACTTGGATAAAAAGGGTGTGCTCTGCTGGCAAAACATGTTGATCTGTATTCCCCGTTTCATATGCGTGGTTGCTTAACTATTTTAAAGATGTTTGAAGGGAAGGAGAAGCGGCTGGAACTGATCCGAGAGCTGCGCACTACTCACGCCCTCCAGGAGGACAAAGAGCTGCTTTTGAAGGCGGAGGAGCAAAGGACGCTGGTTCTACAGCAACAGCATGACTTGCAAATGCACAAGGTTTGCCTGTGTAGACGGGAAGGCTGACTGACAGCACTGTCCTGACTGGGAACTCTCTGCTTGCCCTACCACCAACACTCCCGCGTTTCATTTCTTTACGTTTTCTGTCAGCCACAGCACAGAAAGCCCCCCAAGTCACAAAAATGCTCTCCTAGCACAGGCTAAGTATCCAATGCCTGAAGGGCTAAAATTGCTCTCTCACTGCTCTGGGGACTCTGGGGAATCTCAGAAACAGACTGAGGCGCCGCAGCTGCTACCCCGGGCTGCACTTGCTTTGTTTGCAGACAGAGCACTTATTTATATTCCCAGGGCTGACAAACCCCGCTGTCAGACAAGCCTCAGTTTCCCCGTGTTTTAATCTATCTGACTGCTGCAGTGACTTGGCATCACAAATACATGCTTGTCACTCACATCCATCCGATGTTTTACTGAGCGTGTGTTGCTGCTCTGTCATTTCTCTGCTCCTTTTCTGGCTTGGTGCCCTCTCAGGCTCCTCCTCAGGCATAAAATGTCACCAAAAAAGCCAAAAAGGATTTACTTTCACATCTTGCTGGGCTTGAGCCTTCTAGGACCTTAGCTATGGGATCACACTGTTGTACTTGCAGAGAAATTTTGGGCTCCATCCTCTGCCAAGGATCTAGTGAGAGCTGGGGATGCAAATTCTCATCCTATTTCCTTGCAGGGCCACAACCTTCCAGAGCAAACTGAATCAAATGGCAGAGGCTAGTCTGAAACGGATCATAAAGAAATTATAATCATAAAGAAATCCTGTCTTCAAGGCCAGGCTGGGTGTGGCTTTGAGCAACCTGGTCTAGTGGAAGGTGTCCCTGCCCATGGCAGGGGGGTTGGAACTAGATGATCTTTAAGGTCCCTTCCAACCCAAACCATTCTATGATTCTATGATTCTGTCCAGACTTCATGGCATCTCAGATACACACTATATCTCCCACATTCCTGAAGGTTTTCCTATAGTTTTGACCTCTCTCTTGTGTTTTCAGTGCCTCTGTGAGGCACTTCCGCAGGTTCCAGACTATGATAATAGCATCCGCTGGCCAGCTGGCCTGGCAGAGGTGAAGCCAGACCACTTCTTCCTGCTGGGTGGAACTGGGTGACTGTTTTACTGTTTATCGTTTCCAGATGCTCCCTCATACACAGGGAGCCCAGGTGTGGAATGCAGGAATACCGATCTTTTTCTGTTGAGGAACTAAGAGAAAAATAAGAGCCTTAGGAACTTGAAATCCTCCTTCTCTTCTGGATGCCCAGGTGGGAGCAAAGGAAAGGGCAGTTCAAACACCATAAAGACATACGTAGG
The DNA here is from genome assembly GCF_000690775.1 of Eurypyga helias. Taxonomy (NCBI): domain Eukaryota; kingdom Metazoa; phylum Chordata; class Aves; order Eurypygiformes; family Eurypygidae; genus Eurypyga; species Eurypyga helias. The sequence continues at coordinate 5,484 of NW_010243765.1, read as the reverse complement.
TGAGAGAAATGGTAAGGATGCTGACCTCTGAGCTCAGAATTTCCTTTTGGGAGAGCCACTATCCCCCCCTGCTGGTACCTGCCTCCTCTACTGCATTTTTTTCCTATGTCTCTGAAGGAACACAGTCCAAGGCTCAGGTCTTCAAAGATTTTGAACTGTAAAACTCCCCGGAATGCATGTGCAGGAGCTCTCTATGTGTGTGGCTACTTTCGGAACTCACTGATGACTCTTGTTTCTTGAGTCCGGTGGTCACAGGGGAGTTTTTTTCAGGTTTTTGACCTTTCCAGTATAAAAAGAGGCATTTTTCAAGAAATGCTTCCTGCAGAAAGAGGACAGAAACTCCAGATAAAATGGTGAAAGATGAGGGGTTGAAAATTTCCAACCTCATATATAACAGAAGTGTAAGACAAGAGTGTTCCTGGGTGGTTTTCCTCCATTTGGTACCAGTTGTAGACACAACCCCTGGAGCAATAAAGAGGAAGCAGCATGTTAGTTCCATGTTATCCCTCCCTGTGGGCTGGTGCAGTTACTGCGTTGCTGTCCTCCACCTGGAACACCGACAGTCCCACTGCCTTCGAAGCACTGCGTGAGCAAATGGCTCAGCAGTACAAGGAAGCTGATTTATTACTACTTGTCTAGGATATTTCAGCTCCATGTTGAGTTTTATGTTCAGGTCTACTCTGTTGTTGCCTGTTTATTCCAACAGAGGCACAGCATCCCAGCCAGTTCCAGACATTCCCTCCTGCCGAGGACTGTGACTTCATACTGGAGATAATAAACTTAGCGTAGACTTTGTCCCTTTCTGAAGTGCAGCCACACATACCCAGCCCATACAACATGATGTGCTTGGAACAAGGAGTGAATGGCACAGCAGCGCTGAACCATTCACTTGGAATCTAGCCTCAGCTCTGTCACAGGCTTTCTGATTTTCCATTACCTGGAATTCTGAAGTCTGGTTTGCACTCCTGCAAACTCAGTGTAACTGCTGTTGATTTGAGCTTGTACCGCTTTAGGTACTGACTCGATACCTAACACTGTTGGGGCTCAGGGTTTCTCTAGTAGCTCAGCAAGCTGCATCACTTTGGTCGCATCACGGACGTCCAACGTACCGTTTCACTGAGGTGGCTTTGAACCGTAACAAACATCTTGTATCCGTAGGAAAGGATAGACATGTGGCTGTACTCACAACTGCAGTTTCCTAAACCTTTACTCAAGCTTCCTGCTCATAAAGATTGAGGGTTTACTTTCCAAATGCTAGAAGGAAGCTTCATTTGCAATTTTTCAGCCTATTTTTTCTGTTCTGGGCTAGCTTAGCACAGAAAGACGGAGGGTATGCAGCTGAAGTCATAGAATCACAGGATGGTTTGGGTTGGAAGGGACCTTAAAGCCCATCCAGTTCCAAGCCCCCTGCCATGGGCAGGGACACCTTCCACTAGACCAGGTTGCTCCAAGCCTCATCCAGCCTGGCCTTGAGCACTTC
>NW_010243765.1:0-3872 GCF_000690775.1 Eurypyga helias | reverse complement strand
TTTCCGCTTTTTCTTTCCCCCCCCCCCTGTCGCGGTGGGGGCAGTGGACCCCTGCCCTTTTACAAGCAGCTATTCTGCTTCTACTCACAGCCACAAAAGCGGTTCATAATACCTGGAATACAGCATGTCTAGTGTTTTATCTCCTCCCACCCACCCACCCAAGCATAGGGGCTGCTTGTCCTAGCGTGACAGTATCAGGACTATGCCTGCTTTGACTGGTTTTGCCATATTTCAGCCTCTTTCTGCCCTCAGAGCCCATGCACAAGGAACATTGCGCCAGGCCAGTGCCTGTAACAGAAGAAGAACGCGAAACTCCTAGGGCTGTCCCATGGCTGGTTTGAGTGGATGTTGCAGAGGTGTTTCACATGCCTGCGGTAGTCCTGGGACTTGGAACAACATTCCTGGGGTTTGTAACACAATCCTTTGGATTTCTTTTTTGAAAGCTGTCTTTGGTGGAAAGCCAGTTGGCCAGGGAAGAAGGAAGGGTACTGGCGAACCTATTTGATTTCCTGTCCAAAGAGCTGGTGAGGCTGCAAGAAGAACGGAAGATCCACGCTTTTGTCATGCTGGCTGAGAGGCAAAGGCGGATGCGGGAAGCGGAGGAGAGCGGACGTCGTCAGGTGGAAGAGAGGCAGCGTCAGGAAGAAGATGAGATTTTCAAACAGGCAAGGGAGCTGGTGGGACTGTGGGCGGTTTGTAGGAAATGCTTCCTTATGGGAAGGTCCAGATGGAAGGAAGATGCTACAGCTCTGACTACAGTGATGGGTAGTTTTAAAATGAGGGGGGAAGGCTTAGTGAAGAGAGGGTGATTACTTCCCAAAGGAGTCCTGCCTGTCAAATTAAGGGTGATCGGAATACCCCTATAGACAGTCGTGTTGGGCATATCATGAATGGATGTAGGTTTCGAAATTTCCACAGCAGACACCCATGGAGAACAGATGTCCCTAGGTCACCTTCAGGAATAATGTTTTGTCAGCACTGGGCCTGTCCAGCAGAACTATTAGGTGCTTTCCCAGGAAGAACGCCTTTAAGCAAGGTTTTGGAAAGATTTTTTCCCCAAAACATGGACTGCAAATAACAAGGAGTACAAAAACTATTTTGAAGTAATGATGATGGATAACATGGCCTTGAAATTCAGAAACAAAAATCCTGAATTACCATATTCCATAAGTAGTCTCCACTCCTATTCCACAGCTGCTAACTTCAGGAAGCATTTTTCTCCCAGTTGAAAGGAATGAGTGGGACTAAACCAGTAATTTTCAAACTTTGTGGGAGGAGGTTAATACCAAGAGAGTCTGGCATCAGGTTTATTTTTCTTCTCCTTTTAGCTTCTCCTCTTATCTGTTCTGCATCTCTGAGTGGGAAGCGAGGAAGGTCAAGGTGCCATCAGCTATCCCCTTCAGACTGGCAGAAGGATTTCTGCCCGTTTCTAGAATCTCTGCTCTACAACCATATTGGGAAACCAGTCATTTTATCTTGGTTTTATTCGTGTTACTTTGATTGGCTTGACGGAACCTTTTCCTTCAGAATTTGCATGAACGAAAACTGTTTAATTGGCTGAAGTCAGTGCTGATATAATTATTATTTGGCAGCTGTTGCTTGGGGGACCATGAGAACTGAGGAAACAACTGCCATTGCATTCACAGAACTAACCTGCTCCTGCAGAAGTGGATCTGTGAAGTGTTTCTTCCGCCGACGGTTCTTTCCTGCACTTGTTTCTGTTCAATTAGTTCTCAGAAAGAAGTATCAGAAAACACGTTTTCACACAAGTTATTCTTCCCAGAAAGCACCTCTGAACCCCAATCTCAGCCTGGCCTGCCTGAAATGAAGAGTCTGGTGATTGTCCTTGCTTCTTTGGAAATCCGCTTCCACCACGCTCCTGGCACAGCAATAGGCAGAGGAGCAACACCTTGGCGTTTCGTTCCAGGTGGTGAGAGTGCACCAGAGCACTGTCGACTCCTACCTGGAAGACGTGATCCTGAGTAGCGTGGAGGACACAGCCGCAGAACAAGCCAGGGAAGAGGTTCAGAGAATGGCTGTGGAAATCAATGACATCGCTTACGAGATGGAAAGGCGGTACGTTACTGAACGGCACGTTAGAGGCTGTGTACAGCAGTTTGGAACCTGCCTGACCATCTGCATCCCTGGTCACGTGTGTGACCTAAGGCATGGGAAGGGCAGAGCGATACTGTTCGTGATCGCTTCGTTAGTGTCACTGCTGTGTGGGAACCACACTGTTACTACCTGGTACACACGTATAAATCCACCAGAGCCTCATTTCTATACAGATTCCCTTCGCAAATCACTTGTGGGATCTGGGAATCATGGCTCCTCCATGCCAATGCGATGCTGTGACTGAGCTTTAAGTGAATCTGGGAACTGCCTAAAGCAATACCCATTCATACCGGTCTTTTCATTTATTTACGCTACTACAGAAAATGGGTTTGAAAGAGATGCTGAAAGATACAGCTACACAGCGGTCTTTCATTCTAGGGTGGCTGTTTCTTAAGAAACTGCCAGTTTCCATGGGGGTCAGTCATACTGATGGCTGCCTGGCAAGGCACTTGCAGTAGAGTAAGTTGTGGAGAACACCAGCCTTGTGTTTGGCTGGGGCATCAGCAGTGAATACTTTTTAGGACCTGCCAAACCGCCAGTTCAGTTTCTATGCTCTTTTTCTTGGGCCTGAGCCAGAAACCCCCCCGACGCAGTGACTCTCCTATGGTACAGCAGCTGGGTATTTTGTAATGAGATGAATACAACCAGAACGTCGGAATCCTTGGGGAGAATGAAGCGTAGATAATGCGTGCAGCCCCGGGGCCAATGGGGAACCCACCAGACACTGGCATGGAAAAGGGCACGGGGCCCAGCCAATTGCAGAGGCACAAAAGGGAGGAATTCAGCAAACTCAGCAACGGGCCAAAGACTAAATTGACAAAGACATGAATCCTCAGAGGTATCTGTGTGTCTAACCCAGTTGGTCGTCACTGAGAACTGGGCTCCTAAATACCTCTGAAGATAAGGAGTCTAGGGTAATCTTCTCCCTGGAAATACTGCTTTCCAGTGAAGTATCAAACACATTGGCAGTGCAGTGCAAGAGGGAGTAGTCACACTCTCACCTAGTTGTAGGATAGAGACCCAGCTGACAATTCCCGGCGTGACATGCATTCCCTTGAAAATAGTGCCTGCATTTATGGGGGAGTCCTGTGTTCGCAGAGGTGACCTGGAAAGAAAATTAAAATACTAATACCACTCTGCATCTGTCCTGTAGTCGAACTCACCTACAGTCAGAAGAGATTGTGGCAGAGCTGGTTTATGATTTCCTGATTCCAGAAGCTGAGAAAATGTCTACCAGAGAAAAAGGTAAGGAGTCTGGTGACTATTTCCTTCATGAACTGATTCACCCTCCTCACTCTAGCTCACTGAAAGGAAAGAGGCCAAGAGTTGCCTCAGCTCTGAGATATCCTTCTTTTGCACTCTGCAGGTAGAAAGTTAAGCCTCTGACCCTTTTTCATCGATTTCTCATGAGCTTTAGTCTTTTTAAATGGTGGCCTGAATTCAGACCTGGTGTAAACTTGGTGTATCTGCAACACGAGAAGCAGCAGCCCATTGCACCTTCAAAAAACAAACTGGGGGGAGCCTTTAAGTAGCATGGCTGTGAATTGTCTACTCTGTGGCAATTTCTAAGGACTACAGATGTCTTTAACAGGCAGATCATTTAAATATATGCCATATGTGGAAGGAAGACTATGTGCTTTCCTATGCTTTCCCCCTCCCCCCTCAATTGATTGAGAGCTAGAAGCCAAGAGAAGGTTTTGGGGTTGGCTGTAGTGGCATCATGTTTTAAGTTGATAATCTTAGAATCATAGAATCAC
>NW_010243764.1:12485-33260 GCF_000690775.1 Eurypyga helias | reverse complement strand
ATTCTATGATTCTATATCCACCATTCTTGCCAAATCATCTGTTGCAGTTATCTGCTGATAGATGGGGGGGGGGGATGCTGCTGTGTCTTTGTCCTCAGGTTCCTGTGGCAAAGCAACCCGTGGTATCAAATAACCCGTGAGGCAGGTGCGGTTGGTGCAGGCAGGTATTCCATGGAAGTGCAAACAATGTTCTTCCAGACACTGCTACGCAGTTCCTGTGCAGATGCAGTGAGGAAAGACTGGGTGTGTTTAATGGGGAAAAATTAAAAGAAACCAGATGCATTTCACTGAAGACAGGGAAAACTTTTCCTTCAGGGAGTCTTTACATCCTTTAGGTTGCATTGTGCAAGAGAGCATTGCTCGCTTGCTTTAGTTGCTGGCACAGATGTTTCCTTTCACATGTGCATCTCTAGTGATTTTCTAGTCTGACACGTAGCTGCATAAGCAGGACCTCCTGGAGCCTATGTCATGGAGCTGACTCAGCTTACAAATACTTTTCCCTAATCAGTAATGCTGCAGAGTCAGACTGAGATCCTAAAGGCGTTTGCAAGTTTCTTGACTCGTGCTCAGAAACACACGTTTTGTAGGCTAGATCTGCCCTTCAGCAACCCTGCACAACTCTCTTTCCTGTAACCCTGCTGTCTTTTCCAGCCATACCATCCCTGCAAGATTTTTCAGGTGACAGAGCAGCTAGAACTTGTTCTTTCATCCACTTGCCTCACTATTTCCTTGCTCTGCTGCGAGCCTCCACCTTATCTAACCATCTGGTGGGTGCTAAACTGACCTTGACAAAAATGCAGATTACAAAGTATAAACTTTGGTGAGGCAATCCGGTTAGTAAAGCCATGCCACACTGCTTGCCGTATCTTATCAGAGCTTTTCCATGAGTTCAGTCCTACATACGTACTTGTGTGAGCTGGATATTAATGGCAGCTTTCTGCATCTGTCAGATGCTAATTCAGAAACAAAAAGGAGTTTGTAGTTCCTGTCTTAAAGGCTGTGGGTTGCTGGCACAGTTTCAGCTAGCCGTCTGCCCTACTATGAAACCCTGTTGTAAGAAGGTAGGAGTGAGGTCCTGACTCACTGCAGACAAAGTTCTGCCTCAGCCGAGAAGGCAAAGGTGTGTGGAGTTGCCCTGGGGCCTACTCACCGCCTGAGCGTGCACATCGCTTCTTGGTACCCTCTCTAACATGCTGCAGCAAAAGACAGGGTGAGAGAGGCCCCAGGTAATCCCTGTATGGCCAGAAGGCAGTGGAAGGTCAGTATTGCCTTGAATAAAAACAGTGAACACCTGCCCAGATAAAACCAGTAAGGAATGACAGCACCTCAGGATGCTTCTCATCTGAAGGTCTCACAGCACTTCACGAGGTAAGTATTGCTGCCCCGAGGTATCAGGAGTAACAGAGCCTTTTTGCAGACATATTTCACGTGGATCTTTGTTAAAGCCACGGCTCTCCACACAGCATCTGTTCAGGATTTACATGCAGAGTACAAGAAGGGGAGGCAGCTGTCAGTGGCCGCGTACCAATCCAGCGCTGGCTGCCTTTGCACTTTGCAGTGGGTGGTTAGAGCTGCAGAGCGCTGCTTACCCGTAATTACCACAGTTTCCTGTTGCACTCATTTGAAAAGACAATGTTCCTGAGGAAGTTATGAAGACGGCAAGTAAGTTGCTGCCTTAATTTCTGCGTGTTTGATTAAAAGTGCTGTCTTAATTATGCTGGTTAGGGCTTATTTACAGTGCTGCACGAGCAGTGCTCTCTTTTGGAGGGATGAGAAGGCTTGTGCTTCCAGATAACATGGGCAAATTCGGATATTCTGCAGTCCACTCAGCGTGTTGCTCAGAAACAGCTGCAGAAGATCGAAGGCAACTTTCTTCTAGTGGTGCTAAAACTGTGAGGGAAGTAGCGTAAATACTGAGTTGCAAGATGCTGCTGCAGCTGGCATGCCAGATAAGAAACTGTAACTGTCAGTAAATCCACTGTAGGACTGTAAATGTTCCTTACAGGCAGTAACTAAAAAAGCAATTTCACATGTTCAACCCAGCACGTTTTCTTAAAGCCCTGAATTATTTATGCCTTCAGATGGACTCTCCGGACGGTTGTGAAATGTGTGCGAGAGAGCTCCCTTGCTGTTCACAAGACAGGATTTTCAATAGGAAGGCTATCTGCACCTTTTTGCTAACGGCTGTGGCTTCCTGCCTTTGTTAGGGGAAACATGGTGGAGGGAAGCAGCAAGTTTGCTGTCTGATGCACAGATAACCTGTTTGGGGTGCACAGCGTCGCTGCACAGCTTGCAGCACAGATAGGGCTGGTTTGCCTTTGCTTGTGTTCTGTCACAACAGCCAGTGCCTTGTGGGTTACAGCTTCAGTGTGTACAGAGGGCTGAGTATAGCTCTCAAATAAGGGGACTATCTAGAGGGAATATTAGGTGCTGTACTTTTCTCTGGGCAAATGGCGTGTGCAAGGAAATGTTGTGGGAAAAGCCGTGTTGCTAAGCAGTTGTTTTGCTGGTAGTGCGGGAGCTAAGCCAACACAGAGCAAGCCATAGAGGCTGTTCTTTTCAGGCCACAGAAGAGCAGAGAGCCTCCATGCATTCTTAGCACTCTGAGTTTTCCTCTGTGTCTGAAACCTTTGAAACCATTGAAGCCAGGTACCACCTCTCTTTTAAACTGATAAACCGCCTACGACACTCTTCTCTCCACTCAGCTAAAAGGTTTTCATTTCTTTAGCACACCTCTGATCAGTTCTTAAGTTCCAGTTTGCTCAAACAAAACTTCTGTTGTCACTTCTGCAAAAAGTGAGGCTTAGAAAAGGAAAGAAAGCTACTCACTTGAAAAGCAGCAAATGCAAAAAATGAGAGCAAAATTTAATATGCTTTAGTGTCTGTAATGAATAATAGAGAAAAGAAATTATTTAGCTGTATGCTCATCAGGGACACTTTGGATTTCTTTGCATTGTCGCTTTCAAGATTCATGCTCCTTAAAATTAAGCAAATCAGAATCATATAATCACAGAATGGTTTGGGTTGGAAGGGACCTTAAAGACCATCTAGTCCAACCCCCCTGCCATGGGCAGGGACACCTTCCACTAGACCAGGTTGCTCAAAGCCTCATCCAGCCTGGCCTTGAACACATCCAGGGATGGGGCATCCACAGCTTCTCTGGGCAACCTGTTCCAGTGCTTCACCACCCTCTCCGCAAAGGATTTCTTCCTGATATCTCATCTAAATCTACCCTCCTTCAGTTTAATTCCCCCATTACCTTCTGTCCTATTGCTACATGCCCTTGTAAAATAGAATACAGAATACTCCCCTATACACTTACACTAACTTAAAACATCATTGACTGGATATGAAGTGACATGTAAAGATTCCTGTAGTTTATGTGAGGAACCGTAAGATCCAGAGACTTCTGATGGCAGCCTTAGTCATAGGGACTAATTTCCATTTCTGAGACAAAGTAGAGAGATGAGTACAGCCCTTGGGCATTACACTGCATTTCAGTGAGCTGGGCAAGGCGATCTTAGGTACTTCAGCTGCAGAATTAGAAATTCAGTGCCAGACAGCAGGAAGCCAGAGAGCTGCTCTCTGCAACAGTACAGATACTGTCCAACACTCTGATTTAAAAAAGAGAGAATGTTTTCAGTGCCACCATTCAGCTTGTCTCCATTACCTCCCGTGAATCCACAACGGGCTTGGTGAGTCCACAAAAGACTTCGTGTCAGAGAAACTGCCAATAGACTTGGCGCTTATGGGCATCACCACTGACAGTGCCAGTGGGGTCTCGCAGCCAGGCAAGTGTGGAGAACAGGATCTTGCATTCCGAGTCACCTTCCTGCTGTCTGGTGGCAAATTTTATTTTAAAGGATTATTTCAGCTTAGTGTTGGTGGTGCCAACCCAAACCGCTGTCTGTGCCAAGCCAGCAGTGGTGTGAATGGTTTGCTATTGCCATGAATGCTCAAGAGGAGGATGAGTTTCATGCAAAGGGGAGCTCTCATGCCTGCTGCCTATAAGACACAAGCTCTTTGGTGTCTTGAGAAACCAGAAGCTGGATGTCATCTTTCAAAGTCACTATGTGCGCCTGCCTTCATTTGCTTTGGCATAGTTATTTCCCAAGTGTGGCTAAGAACATCATAGCACCTTTTCAGGTTGTGTTTGTTAGTTTCAATTTTAGCTAGCATATTAGCTGAATATAAAACCTTATTTTATTCTCACACTAATTCAATTTCTTTTTTCTGCACTTCATGAATAAGTCAATATACAGAATCGTATTACAGAAGCTCTGCTAAATAATAAATAATGCATGTGGTTTGCCATATGATTCTGTGCTTGTCTCTCTGCCCAGTGCTCCTCTAATTCACAAAATGTTTTTTTATCGTAGGGCATGTAAGTTAAGATTAGCTTTTTGTCGTGCCTTTCATAAAACTTATGCCTATTCTGAACTGATGCTTCTGCAATAAGAGTTTATATGGAGCAATATCATACAGAGCAAAAATCCCTATTTTATGATGTCTTGCTGAATTTTTTTTTTTTTAATTTGTTTTTGTTACAAGTTAGTGAAGTTTGGAGTTGATAAGCACAACGTTCTCCTAAACCTCCACCGCTGTCGCATACAGATTCTGTTTTTATAGACCTTCCACAGGTGCCAGAGGGGCTCAGAGGCTAGGTATTCTACATCTGTCATGTACTTCACCTGCATGAAGTCTACTCATATTATCTGTACGCTTCAGGAGGTTAAATGTTTCTATTACGAGGGCAAGGATCTAGACAGCAGTCTGAGAGAAATGTTTGTGTGTTGGGTGCTGACTGTGGACTATTCAGGTGCTGCTGGCTTGCAGGAGTCAGTGCAGATGTGGAACCAAAAACTAAAAGTGAATGATTGTTTCTTTTCAAAAGCTTCAACTACAGCATCTACATGTGCATTATGAAGTTCAGGCTAAATAGAAAATTGACCTAAGGTATTCCACCTGGTATTGAAAGTAACATGAGAGCTTCCTCCCTGAAAACTCACTTGCCCCTTGTTTATCTCAGTGACAAAGGCTCCAGCAAATCTGTTGCTTCACAGCAGCATGAGCAGTGATATCGAGATATTAATAGAAGGTGCCAGAAAGACCTATGACAAAGCTGGACTGTGAGAAGATGGTGAGCCACATGCTTTTGGCACCAGCCCAGAACAACGTGCAGGGGAATATCCGCGGGCAATTAAATCTGCCCTGAAAAGTTCTGCCTTGAATATGCTATGAAGTTGGCTAAGGTACCCTTGATCCCAGAAGATACCCTGGCCCGTGGCAAGGCAGAGACAGTGAAACCCTGGGAAGGGGAATACGCACTACGAATGGCAACACCCTTGCCCCCAACTTCGCAGAAAATGCAAACAAACAGCTACGGTGGAAAGAAACCAATCTGCCAGGAACTTTGAAATTGCACAATTATCTTCAGAGCTTTTAAGCTGAGAGAGGTATTCAAAATGATAAGGACTAAGAAGGAAGTATTGCAAGGCAAACTCTAGATCTCCAATGCTGACCATTGAATGATGGCAGGAAAAGGCCCCCTACAGACAATAAAATATTCAAACTACAGACCGTTACAAGCAGGAGGAGGAGGAGGATGGCATTGTACTGGAGAAAAGTTAAGAGCACCCTCCAGAAGTCCCTGGAAAAAAGGTGTCCAAAGGGTGGATGGCTCTGAGAAAGATGATCCAGAGAAGGAGGAGCTGGTCTGTTCAGGAAGTCACAAGTGCTATATAATATGCAGAAACTAAAAAAGAGATTCTTAAGTAAAGAATGAGGAGTGTCAATTCTGTGGATAGTGCCTAAGGAAGGTGAGCTGCTAACCTGCTCAAGTCACTGTGAGATGGCTAATCAGTGAAATTAAGCCCTTCTCCAGAGATGCACAGTGCAGAGGACAGTGTCTGAGGAACAGGCCACTGCTCAGTATCCGGAGCTGACAAGACTGGGCAGCTGTGAGCTGTTAGATCTGCCTTAGTGAAGCACTTTGTGGTTCACAAAGCACTGCTGTGGAATCACTGGAGGCAGGCAAGGTTGGCTCCCAAAAATGTCCTAGGTGTGGTGAGATCAGTGGTCTTGACAAACCGCACAGGCTAAGCAACTAGTTCAAGGTGGTAATGGGTAGGATACCTCTTAGCACCCAGTGCTTTCCTAGCCTTCCTGGATAAATCCATTAATGGAGTTACAGTGGCAGAAAGGATTGTAACAAGAAGATTTGGTTTGCAAACACAGAATATAGGTTTGAAGAGTGAAGTCAACAGCTTCCTTCAGCTGGTGAATGACCTGAACTGCTGGTCAGTGTGTACAAGGCAAGGTAGAAACAGCAATGAAGAGGAAAAGAATTACACGAATATTAACAAGACAGTGATGTGGCTGATGGTCATGGTCTGTGCAAAGGGAGCTTGATCACACAGGATAGCCATTGTTTAAGGAAACCATGAGGGATTGGGCAGCAGAGGTGGTCTTGGCTGATGAAAGGTCTCTAGGGAGGGAGAGATTAATAATCTTCAACCTGTGGTTTACAAGTCCCTGGGAATGTATGGACTACTAAGTCCATGAAACACCCTGCAAAAAAGCAAGCTTTGCTGTCGGTGGACTTGCAAAAAAGCAAGCTTTGCTGTCGGTAGACTTTGCTCCCTCAACACTATTCACATATGCCGAGAAGAGGACAGAAAGAGCGGCCATATGTGAATAGTGTTGAGGGAGCAGAGAAGAGGACAGAAAGAGCGGTATGTGTTGCGATTTAGTTCCACCTGCAAATGACAGGACCATATCTCTTAAATCCCACAGCTCTCCCTGTCTCTGTTACTCAAGTTGCTCTGATAATACAGATCTAGCATTTGCCTTGATTCTAAAATGTTGCTACCAAAGCTTTTAAAGGGAAGATATTTTCCAGTGTGCATCATCAGTGCCTAAATTTGGGGTGAACTACACAGTGCCTTCATCATCCTCCAACTCACTTCAGGCATTGCTCATGTCTCCATCACCTTCTCAACAGTCAGCCAGGAGGCAGAGGATCTTATCCAAAGATTATTGTGTCTACTGATGACTCTGATGGAGTGAGAATAGCATTATCTTTAAAATATTGATGGGTTCTGTGGCAGGATAGCATTTGTTAAAAATATTCCCCTGCATTGTTTAATTTGTTGGTCTTGCTGTCTTAATAATTTTAATTTTTTCCATCTGCTGCCCTTAGATATATGGGCAACAGCATGGTGTTCCCTCTTTAAGTATTCCATGGAATAGTTTGTGCAGTGATGTCTTGCGAGGGACAAGGACACAGGCTGTTGAAATCTGATTAGCCCTCACATAAGCTGAAGTCCTTTCTGAGAGGACGTTAAAAGCACGTTAATACAATATCCATAAAGCAGATTGATAGGAGGAGCATACGCTGCGATGAAATGTGCAGGGGAGAAAAGCTTGTACAGCAAAGGTCTCGGTAACAGCACCAAGTAATAAGTAAACATAGCCAGCTTCCTTTTAAGCTCTTCTCCTTTATAACTGTCTCTTCTGGCAAAAGCGTAGCTTTGCCCGCTGTGTCCATTACCACATTTGTTCAGAGCTGCTTGTTGGTTATTACTACTGTACGATTCTTTTTAAATGCTGATGAAGCACTTCTGCTCTCATTTCCCCCTCTGCACCTACGCGTAGGTCACACAAACACCATGCAGTCACTTTCTGGTGAGTCCTCTGAGATAACAACAGGAGCTACCCGAGGGAAAGGATGAAGTAAATGGCTCAGAGGACTGGAGCCTAAAGTTTTAAACAACGGTAAGGAATAAGAAACTGATGCTGTGGTGGAGTAAAGACATTTTAGAAAATGAAAAACTGAGCCTTAATTTCTGACTGTGGCTTTCAAAGCAATAATGGTTTCCTTCCCCCACTCCTCCCAGCACATACACACATCCTTTCCTCAAAACAGCAAATTATGATGACTACAGTCAGAGAGGGAGCCAAAAGATTTGCTAATATATACTCTATGCATGCCAGTGGTGGCTATGTCATACAGAAAAAATGTATGGGATTTTTTTTCCCCATTTTTAATAGCAATAACCAGCAGAGGTCAGGGCATTTCCTAAAGGTTTATTGACTGGACTTAGTAGCCTTCACCTTACTTATGGACCACAATTTGCTCCCATCCAGTCATTAATCTGCAGGAAACACCCTGCACCGCAGTCACCGTTTCCTACGTAACAGCAGTGCGAATCAGTAGGAAAGGTCATTTGAAGAGTGGCTAGAAAGGCCACCCTGTACCTAAAACACCTGCAATGTGCAAGAATAAGGGCAGGAAAGGAAAGCCTCCTGCACACAGGGCCAGACTGATTCCCGTGGGACACTCACAGAAATAGGCTGACCTCTTCTAACCGTCTTCGATGCCATAGCCTCGTCGCCCACCACTGGGTTCCAGCAGGAAACATTACTTGACAGCAGCACCAAAACGTTACGGTGTAGATGCAGGGTCTTTTCGGTCACTGTTGAATTTTTCTGCATTTTTTACTCCTCTGTGATAATGTAATGAATTAACTGAATGTGTCGTCTTTGATGAGTAACATTTCTTCATGCTTCCAGTTTGTTCAGTCTCTGAATGAAATTACAGTCCCTTAATCTCCAAAAAATTACAGGCAGAGAGTAAGTGCGGCGTAAGGAGGATGGGCTTAGGGAAAGCACAGATGGAGTTTGACAGAGCAGAGCCATGGAAACTATATAAATAAAAGCAGAATTGTTTATAAATATTTCCCTTTTTTGGGTATGGGTGTGAGCAATTGTGTTATTTGAAGACACTTTCCTCTCATAACATTTTTTTTATCCCCGATGCTGCCGTGAGTTCCTAGAGGAATGCAGGGCAGTGGGCAGGACGGCTGCGGGAGCTGCTGGAGTCCCCCCATTGGGATCACAGCCCAGTGGAGGAGCCCCAAGAGCCCCTAAGCTGGATCTGCAGTGGGAGCCTGGCTGCGGGGCAGAGCTCTGCCTTGCTGGGTGCGCTCTGCTGAGCAGCAAAGCCAGGAGGCTTGGACAGTCCCTCTGCTAACGTGGCTTAGCCGCTTCCATCAACCAAAATAGTCCTCGCACTGCTGCCGGCTGACTCTGTAGCTAGTCCCATCCTGTCACTCAAGTGGTTCCAACTGGAGCTTTCAGCACCTAAGTCAAAGCTGGTGTGATGAGGGGGGTGTTACAGTTTCACATAGCCGAATTTGGTTTTACTTTAACTTACAAAATAGAGCATTATGAGTGGTTAGGCACAAAAACTCTCCTAAAGAGCTCTTTTTGCATGTCCTCTTCTGGGGTCATGCCTTCACCTTCTCACCATCTGCCTTACTTGGGCGTTTGCTCAGTGAAGCAGCTTCCCCTTGTTCCGGGACCTCTGCTCTGGTGGTCCGCACCACTCCCCTCCATGGTGCTGCTCCTCAGCTTTGCCCCCAGGAGCTTTGGGAAGCTGCATTACTGAGCACAAACAGCCTCATTTTGAAAAGTCCCAGGCAGTTTATGTAAGATGGAAAGACACACTTCTACAGGATCAGAGCCGCTGGAGGAGTAAAGCCACCTCTTGGCCTGGAAGCAAAGCTCTTTTAGGAAAGAAACTGTTAACATCCTCCTGATCACACCAGCTGAGGAAGGATGTGATTGATCAGAGAGGGGAAGGGCACAGGGAAATAACAGCCAGGCTCGCAAGAGAAACCAATCTTATAACATATAATGCAAGACTTATTCTCAAAAAAAACCCAGAAAATATGTGCCCAAATGATGGAACTGCTGGTATGTGTGTGAATATTTCTAGCAGTTATTTCTTACAGTTTTGAACAGATATTTCTGAAACGTAGTAGTATGATTTTACTGTATTATCTCATTATTTTTAAAGCTTTTATTTAGTAGTTCTGGACAGTATCCAAATAAGACTTGTAATGTGAATTTAGATCCTTTGTTTTGGAAATCTGTTTTACACATACAAAAGAAACACATCTCTGGTCAGCAGTATTGCTAGAGACGGTGAGGATGAGTAACGCTGCGTTGTTATCCCTGCTGGCACTACTCCATGGGCCCCAGCCAAGAGGGTGAGGTTATACAGGCACGGGGTGACAGAAAGATTCTGCTTTGGAAAACTCACAGGGCTTTTAATCTCCTTTTATTCCCTGCTTTTAAGCCTGGGAAGCAGGGCAGATGTCATGAGGGCCACGCTTACCACAGCGGACCCCATGGCCTGGCACTGGGGTCAGGAGGGGCACGCGTCCCAGGATGGAGGCCAAGCGATGAGTAAGATCTGCACGGGGGTCGGCAGCTCAGCCCAGGGCACCCATCTCACCCTCCTCACACAGGCCCAGCAACTGGGGAGATCCTTGGCTGTGGTCTGGGGAGACAGGGAAAATTGCACATGCTGAAATAAAATCTGGGAGAAAATAGTGTTCTGAAAACTTTGAGCAGCATGCTCAAACATGGCAACGTTTCCAGGACTGTCCTGGCTGGTCACTCTATCGGTGTCTCTAGCCAGGCCAAACGTCCACCCAGTCTTTCCTCAGGTTTAACTGATGATTTCCTGGAAATTCCCATTAGTTACACCATGAGGGAAAAGCATTTGACAAGACAGATCAAAGATAATTAAGTTCACTAAACTGGAAGTTCCTTTATTTGTCCAACAGTGATGGTCACGGGGCAGTCCAGGGCAGGTCAGGAGGCACGCAGGAAACAGGCTGCTCTGCTGGCCCATGGCTGGGGCCATCACCGCACTGCAGTAAGCCCTGGAGAAGTAGGGAAGGGGGTGACCAAGGCAGGGAGCAGCAGGGCTGGACACCAGAGCCACAGGGCAGAGCTTTGGTGAAGGGGAGAGCAGGATGGAATAGCTGGGTTGGAGAAGAGCTGAACATGGATCCTTGTATGGATTGCTGGGGTACAGGTCCCTCCGCTCCCATTCCTACCTTAACCTATTAGTGCTCCTGGGTTTAATATTGCTGAAGCATGAAAGGAAACATGGGTTGCACCAACTTATATACATTTCTATTTTATTGAATTGATGCCTGGAAGAAATTAGTGGATGTTTAGCCAGGATGTGAATGTGTAGTTCATTAGGTACTTTGTACTATATTATTTATGGGTGTCCTTAGTATACAATAAATATCACAGTAACTTAGCTGCTCTCCCAGTGGCTGTGCAAAAGCCTAGTGCAGACTAGCCTGTGGGCTGTAAATTCACACTCCAGCTACTGCACACTAACCTACTCACTGTAGACAGACCCCAGCCGAAAGCAGCATCACTTCTCTGCGTAGATGAGGATGGTTGGTTTGTGTTTGTTGTTCAACAACTGCTGCCAGAGCCTCTAAGTGGTTTTGTAATAGAAGCAGAATAATAATAATGATAACTAATTGAAATGGAATAACTTGGTTGTGCCACTGTAAGCATGCTGTCAGGTGAGGTAAAGAAACCCCTTAATTTGTAAGCTGTTAAATGGAGACACACAAAGGGCAAGCTCCAGTCTTTAATTTCTTAACTGACATGCAAGGGATGTTCCTTGTTGGTTGTTCCTTCCAACCTGTCACAGGTGAGACACAGTTCTTTCACTGGTGTCCAAGCTCTACTTTGTGTCTTGGATGGAGGAATCTGCCATCTGTGTTTCCAAAGCCCTGCCAGCTTCTTGTGTGTCAGGGAACTTTTAGCTCACGCTGCTGGGACTTAAGTATCTGCGAAGCCAGGGATGAGATGGGAGGCATCAGTCTAGTCTCTGTTCTGCCCAAGCTCCTGTATTTGGGGGACTTGCAGACGTATTTGCCAATCCAGGTGATGACAAGCCAGGAGCGCTGCTGTGAAGACTGCTGGTCCCTCTTTCCCCGAGCTATGGGAGAGCCATCGCTTGGAGGCATTGTTCAGGGGGAGCAGTTTTAATGGGATAAACAAGCACCCCAAACAGTTCCCAGTATTGGGCATGGAAGAGAGATAAAGTTTAACTTGTTGTAATTAATCAAGGCTATAAAGGCAAAGATAATTAATTCCATGTTTAATTAGGAGGACATAGCTATGAAAAGGGATATTCCATGGGTTAATAGTTTCCTGCAGAGTATAAATGCCAAGACCAAATTATATCGCCTGGTAAAAGCAAATGCTGAGGTGAAGGGATAAAAACACACAGTATGTAATGCACATGGGCTTGTAGTAGCATGATTTTATTCTGTCATGGGAGAAGACTGAAAGGGCTTGGATATTATTATCTGAGGCTGGTAAGGGGTTCTTGACCACTCGATCATCAATCAAGTGCAACATTTTGAGTTCTTTAAAAGGCCATTTATTTGTCTATCGCCTTACAATCATAAA
Organism: Eurypyga helias; assembly: GCF_000690775.1. NCBI lineage: Eukaryota > Metazoa > Chordata > Aves > Eurypygiformes > Eurypygidae > Eurypyga > Eurypyga helias. The sequence goes on along the minus strand of NW_010243764.1, from coordinate 20,960 downwards.
AATATAATTTTTAAAAATGTAAGAATCAGCTTGTTTTAAGAGAATATTAGTTGTAAATAATGCTAGCTCTTTGGTAGTGCAACAGACAGGACGACACTGGTATCAGTGCAAAGTAACATCAGAGAAATGGGTCTTTTCACAGGATAATGGTTCTGCTGATACATAAATATTCCAACATTTATGGAAAAGTGTATGTCATGGCAAAGGCAACATGTTCATGTTCACAGCAAATAACCAAATAATTTCTAGAGCAATGTGTAGCTGTGTGCTTTGGGGGAAGTCCTCATTTATACAGTCATTTTCCTTCTCCTGGGTGACCTCGGTGCAAGTGAAGATGAGGCTCTTAACACAGCAGCTGCTGGGGAAGCTGTGAGTGGGTTGCTTCCTGTGCCACTATAAGTCGTCTGCATTCTCAGTGATGCTCTTTGGTTAAAACATGCAGGTGTCTAGAAAAATAAAGATGCTGGAGCACTCAAGGAATGTTACCTCACCTAATTCATCACTGTCATTCTAACTCCCCTTGGCCGTAGTGGCAACCGCTGGGGAGAAGAGACCTGCTGCTACCGCTGTCCCTAACAGTGTATCTGCTACCTTCTCTCCTCCCAGTGCTTATCAAATTTGCCTTATTGGCTTCCCATCCTGATTTTTCTCACCATTGAAAATATATCCCTGCTTGACCTAGTCCTTTTCAATGGCCTTCTCAGTTTGTTGTGAGCTTTAGCACGTAACTTCACAGAAAGGAGATGTAGTTTATGTGGTTTTCAAGTGAAAAGCACTTATAGGTACTATTTTTAGGGCTCTGTAAGTTCTGTTTTTCATGTGCCCATTTTAAACATGAGAGATGATAGAGCAATGTATCCCAACTGCAGGTTTTTTTCCAGCTGATAATGTGAGATACCTTGCACAAAGCAGTTTTGACAAGCTGTGGATTAACAGGAAACCTGGTCTTTCCAAGAGAAGGTTTATAAGGTGACTCGCCATGTGCTGCTAGTCACAGCCCGTTAGGGTGGAAAAAGGATGGTGAGGGCAGGAGGATCTCTGGGGAAGGGCCTCGGTGGCACTACATGGGAGAGACACGTGGAGGTGGTATCGAAAGTGTGGGACCCCAGGTGAGCCTGCCAACTCCATGCATGGGCACCTGCCAACACCCCGCTCTATGCCCCATGCGCCCTGGGTGCTCCCAGAGTGAGACTTGAGGGTGTTCTGACCATATTCCCAATGGGAGAAACGGGGCTGGAATGTGCGTTACAGAGTACCTGACCACTGCTAGGTAAGAAATGGATCTGTTCCTGCCCACTCATTCCCTTCCTCCCTTTCTGCTCCACCGTGACCCTCTGTGGCTGCCATCTTTCGTGTTAGGAATGTTTTGTTGGGCTCTCTAATGTCACCGAGTGAAGCTGTGAGAGGGATGCATTGCTCCATAGTAGAGGCTCCGTTTCCAGAGGGAAAACATTTGGAGTAGTGCAAAGCAATACAATTCTGGAGAAGTTTGGTAGTATTGTCTAAAGTGCATGTCAAGGTCCTAGTCTTGGTTTAGGGCTTGGGTTTTCTTTATTCCATTCCTACTTTTTTTCTAGTCAGATCAGACACTGCCCTGGACCAGGCTGTTATTTCACAGTCCCCAGGTCAGCATACTCGCTCTGACTGCGATCACGGCAAGAATGTAGGCGTGTTTCCTGAGAGGTGCTAGAAGCTGTATTGTTCGGGATATTTGAGGGGATGCTGGAGAAGATAATGTTAAATAAAGACAAAGAATGATAATTTGCAGGTGGATGAACTATGTCACTAAGTTTCTTCTAGATGGAACTTTTGTGACTCTGAGCTAGACAACAGGATCAGAAACCAAGATAATATTGTAGAGCTTAAGTAAATGACCTCAAAGCTTAATTGTAAATGTCTTCAAAGCTTAATCAGTGGAAGTACAGGACAATTTCTGTATTTCATTATAAATCCAGTGAGTTCAGCAGAGTTACATGGGATTTACAGTAGAGTAAGTGTGTCAGAATATGGCTCCATGATTTAACGGTGCTTGATTTCCACTGTGTGGATGTAATAGTCTGCAGCTTACACAGAATCATCTTAAAGGAAAGAGTCAGTATGCAAAACCATAAATAATAGCTATAGGACCATAGGTGAAAAGTTTAACATTGTTTAATATACAAAATGTTTTCTACTGTTTCTGCAGCAGTCTATAAAACTGGTGAATGCTTTATGTAGGGATTAAAGTAAACAGTTTTGTATGTATGACTTTTTAGAATTGGGTTTAAAAGCACAGCCTTGCTGTCTTTATAGTTGTGTTTATCTTCTTGATCCATTATATATTTTTGTGACCTGTAGGCAAAGCCATAAATGCTGTGGAGAAGGAGCAGCTCTCCAGAGAAGCCTGGTTTCTTAAGTCTCTTTTGAGCTAGTTTAGATCCCTGGGTTTGTTGGGTTTGTTTTTTGGCACTTAGAACAGAGAGCGCTTTCACCATCTCAGATCACACAGAGGAATCCATAGGGCCATTTGCTTCAGGATATAGATGTGCCGTCGGCAATGCTGGGGAAGCAAAGGCAGCAGGAGAAGACTTACAGCACGAGTGGTTGGTTCATTTTCTGAAGCTTCCAAGAGTGAAATTTGATTTGAACCTATAACCCAAATTCTGCACTTCTGTGTAATAGCTTATGAAGAACAGGATAAAAGGTGAGACTTAAAACAGAGAATAAAAATCAGAAGTAACAGAAGAGAAATCACATTTGCATTCACAAGGTTTATATGTAGGTCTGGGTCAAAACTTTCACAGAAGTCCCTGGATTTAGATCCTAAGCCTGAAGCCGTTTCAGTACTAAGAGGAATGATGTGAAAATAAATAGAGAAGAGGAGACGGAAACCAGAAAGGTACTGGTGGAAGGTAGACTTAGCCCACCTAAGACAATGCATCTCTCCTAGGATTCCTGTGTGGCTTTTTCGATACGGACCTGGAGAGCCTTACCAGGGTGGAGCAGACGGAGGGACTGTCTGCTGCTGGAGCCAGTACGCTTTCGGCAGCTGGGGCTCTTCACCCACTCGTGTACAAAAGGTTCTCTGAACCTGGCCCTGGAAGCAAAGTGACAGGAAGGGTTTTGTTCAGTGCTCATGTTTTGGGGATGCATTAGGCTGTGCAAAATTCAAAGGGGTGGGTTTTCCTGTTTCTTTTTCTAATGAATTTTGCAGTGTGCAGATGTGGGAGGTGCACACACCTGCGGTCCTTTTTCCTGCAGAAGCATCATGGAGCAGGCAGATAAAATGTTACAGCTAATTAGTTTAAGTGTTATTTAAAGGTAGTAAGTTGAACAACACAAGTGACTTTAATTCATTGCCAAACACAACAGCTTTTGTGAGTGCTCTGGAAAAGTAATCATAAACGTGTTTTTATGTTTTGTTGTCTTGCTATACATAAAAAAACGCCCTTCCTCCTGGGAAACTTTAGTGTGATAATCACTTTTTGAGCCAGACTGGTTCAGAATACAAGGTGCAGCTTCACTGTCTCAGGAGGAAAGGACAGTATTCCCGGGCATTTCCTGTCCCAGAGGAGTATGGCTCCCATCAAAAAGCGTGCTGCTCTGACGGTAAAGCTTGCACCTCTTTTGGCTGGATGCCTTGCTGTGTCACAGTGGGTCTCTGCCAGGTGGCAGGAGCCATGCCTGTGTGCTTTCTGGCAGGCGTCTCCAGCAGAAAATCGCTTGATGCACGGAAATCGAGCCTTTCCATAGCAAGTTGCCCACTTTTCTGTTGAGTTCAGCAAAGAAGCAAGTGGGGAGGCAGCCAGGCTCAGAGGTGACTTCACATGTGATGTGGCTCACTGTCTGCCAGCTCGGTGTGCTGCCAGGCCACCCCAGCTCCACGAGTTCTCCAGGCAGGGTGGGGGCAACTGTCCCCCCTGAAGAGATGAGCCTGGGGAGCCAGCTGCAGGGAAACTTCAGGGCCAGGGACCTTTGCCAGGCAAATCCCTAAGGAGCCAGGCTTCCCAGGACCCTGGGCTCCAGGAACAGGTTATCTGTTTGGAGACCCAGGGATCTGCCTGTCTCAAATGAGAATAAGGCCACATCTAACTCATCTTGATTTTTTGCCCCCGGGGGAAAAAAAGAAAGCGCTATCCCACAGATGCTACGCATCAATAAGTGCACTAATAATGACAGTCTAGGAATGGGGGTGGAACATTCATACCTCTCTTCTCTACGCTTAGTCTAGTCCTATGCATGCAACGCTAAGTTATTTGATAACCCATCATTATGAATTACCCAGTGATTTGTTGATTTGGAATGTATGCAGTGATTCCTCTGGTAAAACAAACCAAGCAAATTTATATTTCAGAGAATCCTAGATTTGTTTAAGTTGGGAAAGAGCTTTAGGATTGTCAAGTCCAACAGTTAACCTACCACTGCCAAGTCCATCGTTAAACCATGTCCCTAAGCACTACATCAACTAGTCTTCAGAGATGGTGACTCAACCACCTCCCTCCGCAGCCCATTACAATGCCTGACAACCCCTTCTGCGAAAAGATTTTTCCTAATGTCCAACCCAAACCTCCCCTGGTGCAACTTGAGGGTATTTCCTCTTGTCTTATCACCCAGCTGGCTACAACCTTCTTTCAGGCAGTTGTAGAGAGTGATAAGGACTCACCTGAACCTCCTTCAGGCTAAACAACCCCAGTTCCTTCAGCCGCTCCTCACAGGACTTGTGTTCCAGACCCTTCCCCAGCTTCTCTGGACACACTCCAGCACCTAAATGTCTTTCCTGTAGTGAGGGGCCCAAAACTGAACATGGTATTCGAGGTGCAGCCTCACCAGTGCCCAGTAACAGTGGGACAATCCCTTCCCTACTCCTGCTGACCACACTATTCCTGATACAGGCCAGGATGCCATTGGCATTTTTGGCCACCTGGGCACACTGCTGGCTCATATTCAGCCGGCTGTGACCAACACCCCAAGGTCCTTTTCCAATGAGCAGCTTTCCAGCCACTCTTCCCCAAGCCCGTAGTGCTGCAGGGGGTTGATGGGACCCAAGTGCAGGACCCAGCACTTGGCCTTGTTGAATGTAATACAGTTGGCCTCGGCCATCGTTCCAGCCTGTCCAGATCCCTCTTATTTGACAAGTTTCTGAATAACTAGAGATGAACTGTCATTAGACATGTTTTCAGATTGCGAAATGGACAGAAACATTTCAGAAAAATTCTATTTTACTAGGCTTAATACTGTACTGTCAGTGCTGATGTAGCTTGTGGAAATCAGTTTACACTTCATATAAATGTCTGAGAGAGATATTTGTTGGTAGTGATTCTTTGTTTTAATTACAAGAATAGAAATCTACATAGTATATGAAATTTAGTGAAAACAAAATAAATCATAAGACCATCAGACACTTGGGTCTTGTCTGCATGTTTGGGTGGCCGGGCTGGGTATAGTGTGAAGAACATGACCAGAGCAGCTGGTTTCCATCAAATGGCATCATGATGGTATAAAGGAAGGTAAACTGGGCTCTGCTGGCTCTGTTGTTTATGCTCTGCAGATCAGCTGATGTAATTTTCTGTGATGGATCTCCCTCCCTCTCTGTAGTGTCCTGGGGAGCTGCGCTGCCGTTGCCTTTCATGCTGCACTTGATGGACAGCTAAGTGAATGGAAGCGTACCATCCAAAAAGGCAGTGGTGCCGGCTTCCCATTAATATTCCTGTGTCCCCCTTTGGAGAGTTCTAGGAGTAAAAACCATCAAGTCTGAAATCTGTTACCTATTAAGCAGTTGTTTCCTTACAGACATGGCAAGGTCTTGTGATACAAGGGGGTTTGCAAAACAGTGCCACCTGTCTGCTGGAGAGACCAGTGACTATATGTCAATGGCAACACCTTTTGTTCAATGACCTGATTTGTAAATGCATTTGTCTGGTTTTATGTTCATCTGCATCCTTTGTTGGTTTTAGTATACTATCACCAATGCAAACAGATCATAAATGCTCAACGTGTCTTTTAGGCAGCAGCTTTCAATCTAATTGCATGAAGAATGATATGCAAATGATCATTACACAAAAAAGATAATTGCCCCTCCTTGGAAGTGTCCAAGGCCAGGCTGGATGAGGCTTTGAGCAACCTGGTCTAGTGGAAGGTGTCCCTGCCCATGGCAGGGGGCTTGGAACTAGATGGGCTTTAAGGTCCCTTCCAACCCAGACCATTCTGTGAGTCTATGAACACACCAGTAAGAAGAGTGTTGTCCTCACTGCATAGCTAAGGGCAGGGAGATTACAACAACCATCTTACACCTTGGTCAAGTTCACTCTTTTTATTTGGTTTCTGGCCTGAAAGAGGTATAGATTCTAGAAATCCAGTTTATCACATGCTTTTGTGAGTCATGCAGGTTAGGTTTAAGTGACTTGTGTTCTATGTCTTATTCATGTTCTGTATGTCCTCAGGTGGTTACCTACAAAGCCACTGCAAGGGAAGGAGCTGTGGACTCCTACGCACTTGTCAGATCATGTGGGAGTCTGTGGCAGGCAGAGTTTGGAGTTGGGTCCGATCTCCTTGTGATGGCAGGCTGGGATTTGGGATGCAAAGTGGTGGGTGAATTACTTTTTTAGAAGTTGCTTGCTGCTTCAGCTGGGAAAGGGTTTGCTGTCTCTCTGCAGAGTGCACTGATCAAGACAAAGAGAAAAACGTTTTCTGGCAAAGTCTGTGAATGATACACAACCTTGTGAAATAGTCAGAGAGTCCAATGCCTTAAAGCTGTGCCTGCACAAAGAGCCTGTGTTGGCTCCTTGGGATCCAGTCACAGACCATGGACACCAATCTCAAGTGATGTTATAAAATGTTGGGGAACTTCTGGTTCAGGTGACACTCTGCTTTCTAGCCTGTTGACCATGCCGCCTTTCTGCTGGCTACAAAGCTGCATCTAAATACAAATCCCTTGGAGCAAACTGGATTTTTTACACACAACCTGAAAACAAGCATCCCAACTAACTTTCATACATCCATAGGCGGAGAACTGTGTGCTTGCAAAATAAACCCCAGCTGGGTTCCTGGCACTTTGCTCTCAGGAAGATTTTCGTTGGTGTACAGTGAAAATCTGGAGCCTGCTGCGCTCGGTGCCCATGCTCTGGTTTTTAGCAGGGTTTTACTTTCTTCAGCCAGAGCTGGGCACACTGACATTCAGCCAGCATGTCTCCTCTACGCTGAATTCCTCTACGTTGAATGACTAACAGGAGACCAAGGAACGCTGTGAAGATAGCTTTTCATTGCTGGTGCTCAGATTTTCCGTTCATTGCCAAGACACAGCATTCATTTCCAGCAGTAAATGTCATGCACACAATAGCTCTGCTGTCGGTGTGGAAACCTAGCTTAACTAGTGGAGGAGGCATAAAAGATCAGAGCTCATCCTCCGTGTGTGCAAATCTGTACAGCCCACAAGATGTCTCATACTGGGAGTTCGAAACAGATCAGTTAGACAGGGCTGTATCCCAAGGCTTCGTTGTCTGCCCGCATCAAATGTTGATTTTATTTTATTGAACCATCTTCATGTGCCCCGGCACTAGACTGGGTATGGTCCTTGCTTGGCCAAAAGAAGGCAGCATTGGAAGGAAGGTTTGTAGGGTACGGACCTGACTACACGTGGTCTTCACCTGTGTGAACGTTAGGAGATATGGGGCTGCTTGTTCTTATCCGGCTTGGAGCAGGCACATGCCACAGGTCATGTTTGAGCAAGCAGGAGAGGTGAGGGACAGAAACAGAAGATGGTGTAGGACAAGGGAAAGCAAAGCCAGTGAAGTCACAGTGCAAGGCAGTGTTAAAAACACCAGGGAATGTGTTTGAGGTCAGTCACTGAACCAGTAGCAAGACCCCAATCAAAATCTGAACCTTGTAGTTTGACCTTCACGGCATAGTCTGTAAATTGATTCCAAAGTGACATAATTCCTCAGTGCAGAAGTGTTTCATACGTACGAGAATATTTCTCAAGTTTTATATAGTAAGGGACACATAAAATCTGATTTGAAAATAATATAGCGTGCAACGAATAAATGATACGCACTGACATTTGGTGGTGTTTGTGAGATATAAGTCTATTTCTAGTGCAGTGTGGGCTTAAATAGCTGAGGGGTGTTTATAGGAGATGGGTTGCCGCATTCCTTTTCAGTTTGCTAATATGCGCTGGTCTGCTGTGCCGAACGAACATGTGGGGCTCTGCTCCTCTGTAGGGCGATGTGAATAAACCATCACACCGTCACTGGAGACCTGTACATACAGTAGGTGTTAAACCGTGAAAAAAATCCAACAGCATGTAAACGAATCGCCTGTGCTCACCGGGTAGACTCTCAGCCTACATGCCTTAGCCTACCTACTTCTACTAAAAATAATCCCTAGCGGGAAATTCTTCGTGACGGGCACTGTGAAATTCCAGCGAGATGGTTGTGAAGCACAGGTTATGCTTGTAAAACTCTTCAGGACTTTTGTTTTTAAATATGTTTAAGCCATAAA
>NW_010243764.1:0-12471 GCF_000690775.1 Eurypyga helias | reverse complement strand
CTCTTCAGTATTTTCAGCGTTGCGTGGTTACATTAAGAAATGGGGGCATGCCATTTTGACTGGATTACTGTGGAAAACTTGGTTCTGTACAGTATTCCAGCACATGAGTTCTCCTGCACTGGTGAATATACTAGAGAGATGGGGACACCAAGCTGTGTAGTGCCACCACCAAATAGTAGAGGTAGGGGAAAAAAAAATCATCTTTTATCGATGGACTGAGATTCAGTCACTGGAAAATAAACATAAGGCTAAGACAATGGGGCAAATGTTAACGATTCTTCCTCTTCAAGATAATTTGGGCTTATTTCAAAGTGATTCTAAATCCAAACTACTTTGGGAAATTGTGAGAAAGATTTCAATTAGAATGTAGGTTCTGCTCAGTTTTGCAACAGTTCTCTTTCTCTGCAGTGACCTGCACAACCCCCTGAAAAACAATGTCTGAACTTTTCTAGGTGCACTCAGTGCGGCATCAGGAAGTATCAGGCTTTATTCAGAACGCTGCATTCAGTCTACAAAAATTCAAATCCCTTCTCCTTTAGGAGGGTGCTGAGCCAAAGTCCCTGATCCTTTCTTCTTGGATCTTGCCTGCATAGTAGCTAAGTGAAAAGCTTCACCCAGTTCTGCTAAAGCAGTTCCCTCCTACCCTTTTACTCAGTATCGTCACAGCCGAGATTATTGCTGTAATCAGTTAATTAAGCCAGATAGAAGCATGCAGAGAACCAAGGCATGGTTTTCTCTTGTACCATCTAAGTCTTCAGAAGGAAAATGTTAATATCTGGTACTATCTTGCCACTTGGAAATACATAATTGTGCTTGAACACTGTTTCGCTACGGAGGGGGACTCTGTAAATGGAATTGCAAACCTCTGGAAGTGGCTTCCTAACGGAAACAAGGACAAATCACGGACAAGGTAACTAAATTAGCTGCTTGATTGATTAAATTAATGCCCAGAAGGAAATATGTCCATTACATTTTTTTTTTTCCTGTGGCTTTCCATTGTGTCTTTCTCTCTTTTCACAATGATCCATATACAAGGAAGGCAAGGACAATGCAAGTTGGGGGAGGGAAATAATTGTCTTTAGGCAATGTCCTTTTGCTTTCACAGTAGCTGGGATTGTTCTCCCTCTTTCTTAGAAACCCCTGTGTGGTGCCAGTGAGCAGAGGCTTGGTTTGAATTTCTCTTTGTCTGTTTACTGTGACAAAAAAGGCTTCAGCCTGTAAGCAAAGTGCAGAGCATTGAGCAAGGATGTGCTTGGAAGGACAGGAACAGCTGAGCCTTCTGGAGGCTCCACAGTTTGCTGATTATTGTGGTCTCCAGGCCAATTCTGCTCACAGTTACATGCATGTGAATTATCTGCATATCCGATTTTATAAAGGATTCCCAAGAGGAATTGGTATAATGCTACTTTCCAAACTCAGCACCCCTCCCTCCAAAATAAGGAAGTTAGTTGTCTCTGTAAAACTGCATGTTTATCAGAGCTTTCTTCTGCCCTTTCTCACTTTCGATTTCTTTCTTGCTTCTTTCCTTCCTTCCCTTTCTCTTTCCTTCTTTCTTTTACTTTCTTTCCTTCTGTACATCTTTTTCTTTCTCTTCCTTTTTTCCTTTCACTTCCTGAGTCTCTCTGCTTCTTTCTCTCATGTTTTGCCTTCTTCTCATTTTCACCCCTTCTCTTGTTCTATCTCATTCTTTCTCATTCTTTATCTCATTCAAGTCTTGATTCTTACTGAAAGTCACTGCATTCTTATGGATGGGACAAATAACCTTTATGTTTTCTTTACTGCTTTCTGAAACACTTTGTATGAGAGAGCTCGTGATCTAAATACAGATCTTGCTGATGGTTCTTTTGAGCCTATGTGGGTTTTGCAAATCAGTCAATAGCTTAATTTGGAGCAAGATTGGCCCCCAAGATGGATTTCAGTACTGTCTGCCCAGACTGCATGAAAGCAAGAAAAGTCAGACTCCTCAGTCTACGTTTTTGTCTGCCTAAAACTTTTACACTGAAGAAATCTTGAACAGTTTCAGAACTGCAGAGTTTGAGGAGAACATGAACACTCTCAAAGCTGTTGCTGACACGTTTCTGAAAAGGCATTACTTCATAGTACAGAGAGATGTTTCTTTGTAGCATCCAGAAAATCATGTTTGACTGTTGGCATTTGGTGCGAACTGACAGCGCGCTTCATGCTGTTTGAGAGGCAGATGAAAATGCAGGGCCTCCTACCGGGAGCCTGTTTCTTATTTCTGAAAAGCTAACTGTGCTTTAATTGTGGTCTGGAAGTTAATGTTGTTTCAGAATTATACTCCTAATTCCCAACACACCTATTCTGCAGATGTGGAAAATCCCCCTCTTCACTGTATTGCCCATGACTCTCTGCATTACCATCTGCTAAGGGTCCAAAATCTGTTATGAGGTCACTGCTAATTTCAACTTCTTTTCCTTTATTTGGGGGAAAACAACCTCAACCCATAACAGAAAACAAGCCGTCTGGATGGGTGCTACTGAACACTTCCCCTGCTGTAATAAAGAACTCCTTTCAGAGACAAAAGTCAATACTTCTGCTTAGCTCAGCCAAGAGGAATTGTCTTTTCTTGAGTACATCCTATACCCGTCTCTTCTTTCCAAGGGAAAACAGTTTTCACCAAGCAAGCTGATACTCTGCCTGCCAGAAAAGCCTGTGGTGTTTGAAAAATCGAAGCTGCCTTTAATAAAAACCTCTTTTCTAGTACCACTGTTCTTTGTCTATTAGCCAGCTATGTAGTATTAAAGTGTTCAGGAAGTAGTATTTAAAAGTATTATGAAAAAGGTAATTTTCTAAAACAGTGCATTAATTTTAAATTTTATCCATTCTTCATCACTTTTCCTAATAACTATGCACAGCATAGAAGTAATTGGAACTCTTTCGATTATCCCTGTTTATTTTAAAGGTATTTAATTTAAATGACTGACTTGAAACTGGTTAGTAATAATGACATCACTGTTGCAACAAAATCAGTTTTAAATAGAAACTCGGCTTACTAAACCATGAATAAACAATTCCACAGGTAATAAGTACATTTCACATAGTCCAACAGGGAAACCTTAAAACTGGAGAACCCTGACCTCCCTTCCCAACTCCCACGGTGGGCTGCTGTACGCCCAGTTTTCATCATCTTGGAAGTGGCCGCAACAGGACTCGCTCCCACTGGTTTGGAAGTGATGTCTGAAAGTGCAAGGCAGAGTAAGCGTGAGATTTGGAGAAGAGGCTACATGCCACGAAGGCCTGGAGGGACAGATCCTTTACACCATCTCTTGGAAAGCCTCAGCACACACCTGTACACGCACACGTGCGATGCGTTTGCCGGTTAGTTCTGCGGGTGGTAGCAACCCACCAGATGAGCTGCCTACTGACTCGCAGCCGTTGAACACGGCTGAGGCTGTTCGTAGTGCCCGCATCAAAGCTGAAATATGACAAAAGGATTTGTGCAGCGTCTTCTGAACGGGGGCAGACCTGCAGCGAGTTCATCTCTCATCCAGCAAATGCTACTTCCCAGCACCGTGACGTGTTCACAGGGGCAGGTCTCTCTCTTTCCTGTCCCAAGCAGTAAGCCCAGCTAAGTCTGCCACTCTTCTGTTAAATTTATAACAGTGTCACCCACTGCCAAATCTCAGGAAATTCTATAGAGCTAGCTTTGTATTTAAAAATAGAGCTGAGGAGGGGGGTGGAGGAAGAGCACATTCAGAAATCTGGCTTCTCGTTCTTTGCCAAATGGTCCCACTCTCTCTCAGGCAGATTTTCTCAAGAGCTCACTATGTGGGAAGACGAGAGCTTGGGAAAACCTGACCCCAAGTTTCTTCAAAAATGTGGTCTTCTGGGATAGTAAACAGTGTGATTAAGTTGCACAACTAATTGGATAATTTGTTCTATAGTCCTAATGTGCTTATTCATCCTGTATATAATCATTAAAGTCAGCGCTGAGATCCAGTCAGTCAAGGGGGCACTTTTCAAGCATTTGCAAGTGGTTTTGGGGACCCTACAGATGTGTCAAGCAGTGCTTCACTGCCAGAGCCACAGGGACCCCAAGCCCTCACTTTCTTCTGTACTGAACCCTTCTATCTGCCCTTTTTTCGGTAAATCCAACCATAGCACATCAGGGAGCTTCTAAGTCAATTACTGCGATGCTCCATATGGAAATACCCTCAGGCACATTGCTGTGTGAAGTGTCTGAAGTGGCTGAGGTCCAGGGGCAGTAAAACCCTACACTGCAATTGCTGCTTGGGATGGCAGAAAGGATTTCTGCGGCCAGCTGTGGGTACGGTTCCTCAGGACTCTGCGAGACAGCCCATTTCAGTGACTGCTCGCTGGCATCTTAAACGAAGGAGTCTCTAGCAAACTAGCCTCTTACCATATGGTCCAGTTTGAGTACCTATATATACTTCATGCAAGATTATATTTAAAAATCATATGAAAGATTATGCTAAAAACCCAGTGAAGGAAAATCAGGGACTTCATTAGATAAAAGAAACACAACTCACAACCTTTCTAACTAGATAGTTGGATCCATTTGTCCCAACTTGGCTCACGAACTGACTTGTTAGTCCAATGGGAGTTACTGCATTTACTAATTTATCTGCTTTTTTTAATGAAGGAACGAAAGTGCCAATGTTTTCTTTTCATCTGTGTTCATCCAAATTTGAATTTTCAATAGGTCCTGTTTTGTTTGTGACAGTGAGCTTCAAGAGGGTTACCTGAGGGAAACAAAATGTTGATAATTCATCTGAATTTTAGAACTTTTTTGTGCTCTTGTGGAAATGTTGCAAGGTGAAGCTTTGTTCTGAGCATTCAGCGTGCCTCATGATGACATGCTGACATTTTTTCTAGTGATTTTTTTTAGTGCTTCTGAGATGCCGTTTCAGCAATTAAAGCATGACTAGAAAATGCTACATAACTTTCTCTAGTGAAATGGTTGGCAGTTTTTGTTTTATACAACTCAGTTTTCTTAGCTCTGTGCAAGGGAGACTGGATTGCTTAAATTGAAATATATAAGCCCAAGGATATATAGCACCGAGTGGCTATTACTGTTTGAGTATGTTTTTATTTTAGAGCTGGTTACATACTGCTGGGGTTTTAGTTCTTTCAGATTATTTTGGAGGTTTATTATGTGACCTCTGAAAGCTGACTCTATTTATGCTTTAATCTTATGTGTTCTTATGTATCGGTAACATCTTAAAGCAATAATACATAAATGCAGCAAATATTGTGGTTTTGGAATATGTGATTCAATTTATAATTTTTAAAATTAGTTCTTGAGTTCTACCCTTACCACTATGCAAAATACATGCTTTTCTTGTGTGGTTTTTTTTTTAATCCAAATTGTCTTAGCCTATCCTTGCAACAGTTAGCTTCAGAGAAGTGAAAGAGAATATTTGTATGCGTTTAATGGTACTTCATTAGAGCGGTCTGTTTCTTCTTCATTCCTTTCTCGTTCTTCTCTTCTTTTAACCGTAGTGGCTGTGCTAAGTAAAGATCTTGTCACGCTGACTGCTGGGGATGCATTCCAGCAGGGCCAATGTCGTGAAAGCCTCACGTAATGCAAGCTCAGTGGTGTCTTCCAGCAAGGACTTCCATGAATGAATTGACTTCACCGAGCGTTCACTGGAGTGGTTTGCAGACGGGAGTCTTGTGTATGACTGCCTGTTGAACTTCCTTCATGCCTATTAGTTGCTATCCATTTTAGCTTCCTGCACTGCTTGTCACATCCTGTTTCAGTATGGCTTTTGCTCTTTGTCATTTTCACCTTGGGACCATATACATAATGTTGTTTTGTGAGGTTGCAGCCAATTCCAAATGTTTATATAGGCTATTTATCACTTCCCATGTTCTGGATTGAGCTTCTGATGTTTAGAAGATAGTAACACTGAGAACTAAAGGATCCAAATATAAAGCATGTTTTTGCCGTACTGTCCTGAATTAACTAGAGAATTGGAATTATGATTCTTTAATTTAAATTGATTAAACCAGACATTCTTATCTGAGGTATTAGAATGGCACACCAGTGCACTATATGAAGCGCAGTTCTTAAACCATGAGGTTCATAAATTAGTGGGACAGTCCCCAACAATTTAAGCAGCGAATCTTAAACTTTTATGCTTCTTTTATTTGGGTACGTTTCAAGTTGCATGCTCACTTAGAAGCTCAATTTCTTGTTGTTTTCTCTGTGACCATAGATCAGGTTACATGTTTACTAAAAAGCCTCCCGTATCCCTTTGGCCACTCAAGCAATGCGTTAGAAGTAGCATACTAGAAAATGATCTTACAGCCGAGCCAGAGTCACAAAGTTACTTTTAATAAACGCTCTGGTCTCTGGTAATTTTAAGTCAAAAGCAAAACAGGCCAAGGATACTGTGGTGGATTCATACGTGTGTCATATACTAACCCTGAGGACCCATGAAACAAATCCGGTGGGCACCGTGGTCAGTACAAACTAGTACAGTCTTTTCTGCGTTTCAGGCATTTTCCATCTTTCCTGGTGACATGGGTTTGTCTAACAAAGCGTGTGCTAATGTATATGTTAATCAGTTTACCGTGAGGATGTTCTTAAAGAGACTGAAGAACATGAAGCACGAGATGGAAGCAAGTTGTGCTTGGCAGTCTCGGGCGGCTCAGAAGCAGAGTGTTGTATAAGGCTGCCTGCCCTGAGCTGCGGGATGCTCCCGGCAGTGCCACGGCCGCCGGCCCTCCTGCTGTACGGGGAGCGGGCTGCCCCTCAGACATCTGCAGGGTTGTGTCGGGGGGGTCTAAAAGCGGCCTCTTCAACTGGAATTTATCCTACTGGCATAGAATAGCCAGTCATTTCAGGCATGAACCTCTCACTGTTGAGAGAAAACAAAGCAGTGTAATACTGACACAGGATTATAGTATACAGCAGTGAGTTGTTGTAGGATCAGTGTCAGCCCTTTTTGTAGAATAAAAGTCAATGGAGTTAAAAATGGGGCAGGGAGCTTCATGAAGTTAACTGTATTTATAGCTAAAGCATGAAATAAATTTTTCCATCCGACTTCCACGTATGGCCATATGACAGCACTGAGCTGACTAAACTGAGTACTGGCATAGCTCCATTGACTTTACTGAAATTTCATCCCTTTGCAGGAATATTGGGTTTGGCTCAAACACAAGTGACCAGATAATTTTCTGACTGGTAATGTTCATAGGCTGTATTTCTGACTTGGAGTAAACAAACTACATATTTCAGGCTATAAGCAGATAATGATGGTCATTTGGAATAAATTTCCATTTCCAAGTATTCATACCATGTTGCACCGCTGGCTGGCTGTGCTCTAGTGTGTTAGGCCGTCCTCTACACAGTCACTTGTAGCTTTAAATTTTGTGTTTCTCAAAAGCCATAGAATTCAGCAGGGATGTTTGTTGCAAAAGGAAAACGAGATTTAACCCTTTCTGCGCCGTGGTGGAGATGGAGCAGGGAACCTCACTACGTAGCTGGATCCTTTGTTTCAGTAACTGAATACAAGGGGTGTGCTTTCTGATTAACCTTTAAAGCAGGTTTTAATCAGGTCAGCCTAAATGCTGTTTGTTCTTCTAATATGGTAGTTATTTCACATTTGAGGTGGAGTATGACCTACATAAAGAAGCTTAAAAGATCTGCAAATTATTGTATAGCGATATCATCCAATGCTTTATCCCTCTGCACTCGTTTACCTGTGTACAACACAAAGCCAAACAAGACTGTCATGAAGTAAAATGTCTGCTGTAAAAAGTTAAGCATCACCAGTGGCATTGGGATCGAAAACCGGAACTGCAGCACTGCTGAGGCTTCTTAGGCTTTAGCATAAGTTTTGACATAGAAAAGTCAATACAAAAAACTCAGTACTTTGATAATCCCGAAGTGAAAGGGGTTTGGTATGGCCATTTTGAAACAGAACTGTGCCTGCCTGGTCTGATAAAAGGTAGCATATTTATCTCATGCCTTCATTTTCTTCATTTTGCTGGTATTTCTCTCCGAAGAATATCAAAGAATGCTACAGAGCACCAAATTATCTATCTTTTCTTATTACAAAGAAGCCTTTAGACTGCACCAGGTCTCAAATATGGCCTTCATCAGATGCTTCAGCATCATAATAGATGTAGCTATCACCAAGAGGCCTCAGTCCTTTCCCTCAAGAGGATCTGCAGGTTGTTATCTCTTTTTATCTTAGACCTACTGGGTGGGGGTGGGGCAGGGGGGGAAGGAAAAAAGGAAGGATGCCCCTAAAACCAGATAGTGTGTTCATTGAAGGTGAAAGTGACCCAAGCCGGCTCAAGAGCAAGAGAACTGTAGAGACTGTAAAAAAAGTCACGCAATATGAGCAGGAGAAAGAATTTAAAAAGAAGATATTTTTTGTATTGCCCAATGCAACGTCCTGAAAGGAAGTTAGCTATGTCAGTGAGTGGCACTGGGGCTAGGGGAAGAGACTCGCAGCTCCGGGACAAGCAGCTGAAAGGCTGGGAGAAGGTGGCCTGCCTGCGGCCTGTAAGTTTTTGCACATTTTCTCCAACCCCCTTCCCAGCCATTCTATTCCCCTTTCTTTTGGGAGACGAGGGGATGGGGAAAAGGAGAGCTAGAATAGTAGAACTCAGAATTTACCCCTTGAGAAAAACACACCTGGGAAATTCCTGATTACCTTCACAAGTTACTGGTTAGATGTCACTGGATTCCACCCCTGAGTATGTTCCTCCTGCAGTATCAGAGTCGATGGCCCAGGGGTGACTTAAATCCCTCAGACTTACTGTAAAATCGTATGACACAAAAAAAGCATGTTTGACTCACCCACCAGTAATGAACTGTGTAAAATCCCTGACTCCCATGGGTCTTCTAGCAATGATGTAAATCCTTTCTCAGGTGAAAATCTGACTCTGAAACCTGGAACGTTAAGAAGAATCTCAGATGGCAGGAGGCTGGGAACAAACCACAGCTATGGTAACAGCAAGCTGCTGGATTTGTTCTTCCACATGGTAAACTTTGGGCTTCCCAAAAGTGCAGGGCAAAGCAGATTCGAATGGGTATCAATTTGTGAAAGGCATGCATTCTTAATCGCTCGCAGAAAACAAAAACATTTTATAGGCCGTGTTATTCCATGATGCCTGGTTTGCAGATTAGGTGACTCAGTTTATTGTTCATGCTGTGCAGTGCATGCAGTGTACTTTTAGTGAAATATTTCAGCCTCCCGCAGGCCAACCTGCCCCTACCAGCAGGCGTGCAGTTTATTAGGTAAGCTAATCTGTTCTTAATTACAGTGCCACCCAATGCAGCTCAACATCTCGCTGTGTAACACCCATGGTTATTTTTTGCAAAACAGGAGGAATTGCTCTAGGGCTTCTCAAAGGCTGCTTGGACATTGCTAGGATGCAGTGTTCAACTGAAAAAGTTGTGGGTGGAGGAAAAGGATTTCTGTACTTAGTGAAGCAACTCAATAACTGAAAATTCATTATTTTAATTTCCAAGTAATTTACAATATAGATGTGATTGCAGAAATGCTGCTGTTGCTTTTTGATAGAATGCACACATACTCGATGTCTTAATTAGATAAGGGGAATAGTCTGCAATCTCTTGGAACAATGTTTAGCTATTTAGCGTTCAAGATTTTTTAATAATCTTTTAATTCTATTAAATGTGAAAGCAAGTGCATGGAATAAACATTGAATGCATTTCCAGGTTTAATCAAAGAAAAATGCTGCTTTCAGAGGATATGGTTCAGCTTAATTCCATTTAGAGCATTATGTTTTTACTCAGGGGAAAAAAAAAGAAGAGAGATGTGATTTTTGAACCTGGAAATAGATCACAAGCCCTTGGGTAAGAAGTGCTGCAATTGCCCTTAATGAGACAGCATCTGCCTTGTACCAGTGCTTAAGCTGTTACTTTCTATTGTTATTTTTCGTTGTTGATTCTGCCAAGAGGGTGGAGTTTATGTCAGAAGAAGGAGGTGGGGAGAAGGCTTTTCAGACAATAAGAACTTGAGTCCATTCACTGTCTGGAGCATCACATTTCACAGTAATTATCCGGGGATGCAGGCTGTTTCCACTTCACGTGTGAGGTTACATGCGCTTCCCCTTGTACCACACCGCTGTTTTCTGTGAGTATCCAGACCTTAATACGCCTCTTGAGTGGGACTGTACTGGGACACGGACCGCCATGCTCCTAATTCTTATCAACCCAAAAGCTGGAAGGGGTGATAAGCTGATGCAAGGAATCTTAGTGTATGTAGGTAGGCTCCGTGAAGCCCAGAGGGATGGATGCACTGGACTGGACGGGAGCCGGCTCTGCATGGTTGGGCTTGGGATGTCCCAGAGCCCGCTGCACTGCCACGCTGAGGTCCGTGTGAAAGCAGGGGCGTGCTGCGGCCACATTAAACAGCACAAGCACATCCTTGCAGCAGGTCCCAGCCAGTTTGCACACTTTTTCAAGAGGTTTTTGAAAATCTAAACCAAATCCTGCCCCCGGTATAGAGCCACGTACATAAGCAGACTGCAGGTGTAAAACATTGCTGGATGGTGAATAAAGCATTAACGAGCCAAATTTATTTATAGAGTAGAACTACTGCCTTCAGTTTGGCCTGGTTTCCAGGCAGATACACTGAGATTCTTAGCAAAAAAGCTTTACTAATCACATTCAGTTTCTATAAAAATAACTTAAAGTCCAATCAAAAGGATGAACATGTCTCAGGTTCTGTTATCTGGCTGCTTAAATTTCAGCGTGTTTTTTTATTCCCTCTGCTCTGAGCCAGGGGCACCTTGGAAGACATGGCGCTGCTGAGTCAACCTCCACCCCGCAAGGAGTGTTATTGGAGGTGATTCAGCCGGCCCACCTGGTTGTGTCCTGCCACCCTCATCCTGGCCTTTCCATCTGGTTCTTTTTTCCCCCTGTGGTATAGTTCACAGGTAGACAGGAGATACACCGGAAACTGTAAAGCAGCCATGAACAGCAAGTGACATTTATTGGGAGACAGAAGAACTGATATCGCACTTTTTCCAGGCATGCAACTTCCCCTGGACGTGATACGCCTCTGGATTCTTACGGAAGGATTACAGGACACATCACAAACTCCAGAGCTCAGAGCCCACTGTGTCCTGTAAACATGCTAGGTACACATGCTTACCCAACAAAACAGTTACATACAGACAAGTCCTTTAAAGAGGTCTTGAACTAAGCTTTTTACATGTTTCTTGGTCTTGAGTGTTTTGCAAGATACTTTAGCTTTTATTCTTCCTTTTTATATTCATGTTTACCTACCGTGGTTTCTCTCACGTTCATTCTTCAATACTCAAGTTGGCTTCAGGCTTGAAAGGCTGAGCAGTTTCAGTGTGGCATTATCAACAGTAATTTAGTTTCCTGCTTTAGTCTTCTACTGTGAGCCAGTATTTGTGGCTTCTTGAAAATGCTTCCGAACTTTTATCATTCAGAGGACGCTAGCAACAGTCTGAAGGTTTTGACGCGGTCTCCTGGAGTTTAGTGTTTGGGGGTTTTATTCAGTGTTTACTAACTTTTTAAAGCCTGTGTTTCTACAACTCTACAAAACACCTGGCGACAGCTATGCTCTGTAGTTAAAACAAGCTGGTGAGGGATGCACATCGTGTCAGGTCTCCAGTGAGTATATAAGGGCTTGATATGGATAAGAAAGAGGAGGAAATAACAATATGCAGCATTTCTACATGCTCTTGCCAGTATTTCTGAGGCCTCTCTTACGGAGTACATTATGAATACCTAGCTGGGCATAAATAAAATATGACTTGTGCTGGAATATAACATACAATTTTCCAAAGAGAGAAAAGCTATTCTGTGATCATCATCCAGCAGGAAGTGCTTGAACGCAGATTTTATTCATTGATTATGCTTCCACATGAACACAGAACTGCTCCCGTTTCCCCTCACCTCCCTAAGCTGTCACGTCCATCCTTCTCTGCAGTGCTAAAGCCTTGCTTTTCTTACCTTGGTGGTGGTGGGTTTTGTAATTTTGGGATGGTGACACCAAGATTAGAAGCTGTCTAAGTATTTTCTCCTTCTCTTTATGTTTTTGTCTGACAACGTGGATGGCCGACCAAGCCGGGGTACGGTTGTTCAGAAGGTGGTTTACAACAAGGGCTGCTGGGCTGCAGTTGCCAACACCAGTAACACGAAGGCTGCTATTGCAGAGTGATCTGAGTACTTGGAGAAGACTCAAAGCAGCCTGGGGAGAGGGAGGGGGACACACTTTCAGAGGGTTTGAATTATTGCTGACTGGCGCATTTTGTTTCCAGCCCTGTGGCTTAAGCTGTAGGATGATACTGAGGAAATTTTGGTGGAACTGAGCGTTCAAATGAACGTTCTGATTCTTGTTTTCCTACAGCAACAAAGTACATGAAAATTGCGATTTTATTATAAACTCTACGAAGCCGGCGCGTACCAGCCTTGGGTGTTTCAAAGGCCACGCTCCTGGCGTAAGGCACTCCGCACCGATTATCTTC